>NC_091978.1:3370745-3555745 GCF_044704955.1 Pristiophorus japonicus
CCTCCCTCTCTCACTCCCGCCTCCTCCCTCTCTCACTCCCTCCCTCTCCTACTCCCTTCCCCTCCCTCTCTCACTCCCTCCCCCTCTCTCTCTCCCCCCCCCACTCCATGCCTCTCTTTCCCCCCCCCCCCCCCACTCCATCCCTCTCTCCCTCTGTCCCTCTCTCCCTCCATCCCTGAATGTAGCAGGCCAGGTAGATAAGGTGGTTAAGAAGGCATACGGAATACTTGTCTTTATTAGCCGAGGCATGGAATACAAGAGCAGGGAGGTTATGCTTGAACTGTATAAAACACTGGTTAGGCCACAGCTGGAGTACTGCGTGCAGTTCTGGTCACTGCATTACAGGAAGGGTGTGATTGCATTGGAGAGGGTACAGAGGAGATTTACGAGGATGTTGCCGGGACTGGAGAATCTTAGCTATGAGGACAGATTGGATAGGCTGGGTTTGTTTTCCTCAGAACAGAGGAGGCTGAGGGCATTGAGGTGTATAACATTTTGAGAGGCCTAGATATAGTGGATAGAAAGGGCCTTATTTCCTTAGCAGCGGGGTTAAAGGGGATTTGAGGGAGAATGTCTTCACCCAGAGGGTGGTGGGGGTCTGGAACTCACTGCCTGAAAGGGTGGTAGAGGCAGAAACCCTCACCATATTTAAACAGTACCTGGATGTATACTTGAAGTGCTGTAATCTACAGGGCTATGGACCGAGAGCTGGAAAGTGGGATTAGGCCGGGTAGCTCTTGGTCGTCCGGCACAGACACGATGGGCCGAATGGCCTCCTTCCGTGCTGTACATTTCTATGATTCCTCTCTCCCTCTCTTATTCCCTCCTCACCAATTCACAGCTCCACCCCACCCCCTCTCTGCACTCCCCATCCCATCCTCCCATTCCCTTCCTCCCCCTCCCCGAATCCCTTTCTCCCTCCATTCCTCTCTTCCTCCCCTCTCTCTCCCTCTCCCTCTCTCTCCCTTTCTCTCTCGGCCCCTCTTCCTCCCCCACTCTCTCCCTCCTCTCTCTCATTCCCTCCTTCTCACCCTCCCCTTCCTCCCTCCCACCCTGTCTCCATGGCCCTCCCCCACCCCTTCCCGCCCTCCCCCACCCTCTCCCCTCCGCCCCTTCAGGATATTAAGGGGAACAGATAGGGTAGAGAGAGAGAGACTATTCCCGCTGGTTGGGGAGTCTCGGACTCAGGGCCATAGTCTAAACATTAGAGAGAGACCTTTCAGGAGTGAAATTAGGAAACACTTCGACACACACAGGGTGGGAGAGGTTTGGAACTCTTCCCCAAACAGCAATTGAAGGCAGATCAATAGTTCATTTAAAACCTGAGATTGATAGCTTATCGTGAACCACAGGTAATAAGGGAGATGGGCCAAAGGTGGGTCTATGGAGTTAGGTCACAGATCAGCCACGATCTCACTGAATGGCGGAACGGGCTCGAGGGGCCGAATGGCCGACCCCTGTTCCTACATTCCTATCTCCTCCCTCGACTCCCGCTACCCCTCACTCCCTCTCCCCTCCCTTCCTCCCCTCCCTCTCTCGCCCTGCCTCCCCCTCCGAATTGTGCAGTGTGACAGTTCTCGTTTGTTGCTCTGTGTCGCTCAGTCGCGTTGAGCTTTGAGTCTAATCAGACTCAGCCTTTCCGCTGTGACCTCACGGAGCCTGGGCCCCGTTCCAAGTGTAAACACTTCACATTTCTCTGCATTCAATTCCATCTGTTCTTGCTCAACCCCAAAGCATCATTCTCAGCAACTCTCAGTCTAACCTCCCCCCACCCCTCCCCCACATCTCCCACCCACCCCCTCCCCCTCCAAACCCCTCCCCCCTGCAAACCCCCCCCACCCCTCCCCCACATCTCCCACCCACCCCCTCCCCCTCCCCCTCCCCCTCCAAACCCCTCCCCCCTGCAAACACCTCCCCCCACCCCTCCCCCACTCCTCCAACCCACCCCCTCCCCCACATCTCCCACCTACCCCTGCCCCCACCCCCTCCCCCTCCAAACCCCTCCCCCATGCAAACCCCTCCCCCCACCCCTCCCCCACTCCTCCAACCCACCCCCTCCCCCACATCTCCCACCTACCCCTGCCCCACCCCCTCCCCTCCCCCTCCAAACCCCTCCCCCAAACACCCCCTCCCCCACTCCTCCAACCCACCCCTCCCCCAAACACCCCCTCCCCCACATCTCCCACCTACCCCTGCCCCACCCCCTCCCCCTCCAAACCCCTCCCCCCTGCAAACCCCTCCCCCAACCCTCACAACCCCTCCTCCACCCCTCCCACAAACACCCCCTCCCCCACCCCACCCTGACCCACCCCCTCCCCCAATCCCTTCCACCCCTACCCCACCTCTCCCAACTACCCCCTCCCCCACCCCTCCCCTCACCCACCCCTGCCTCACCCCTCCCCTCCCCACCCCTCCCTCACCCACCCCTGCCTCACCCCTCCCCTCCCCACTCCTTCCCCATCCCTCCCCCACCCTTCCCCTCCCTCACCCACCCCTCCCTCACCCCTCCCCTCCCCACCCCTTCCCCTCACCCATCCCTACCCCACCCCTCCCCTCCCTCACCCCTCCCCACCCTTTCCCCTCACCCATCCCTCCCCCACCCCTCCCTTCCCCAATCCCTCCCCCACCTATCCCTCCTTCCCGCATCCTTCCCAACCCACCCCCTCCCTCAATCCCTCCCTCCTGCATCCTCCCCTACCCCTCCCTCCCTCCCTGTTCTTCCCAATCCATCCCTCTCTCCCTCCCCCAACCCCTCCCCGTTCCCATTCCACCCCTCTGTCCCCCACCCTACCTCTTCCCCAATTCCTCTCTCCTCCCCTCCCGCATCCCCCCATCCCTCCCTTCTGTGATAGTGGGGACCTCAGGAGGGGTCTGAGATGGATCATCCACTCGGCACTTCCGGCTGAAGATGGTTGTAAAGGCTTCAGCCTTGTCTGTTGCACTCGAGTGCTGGGCTCCGCCATCATTGAGGATGGGGATATTCATGGAGCCTCCTCCTCCCGTTAGTTGTTTAATGGTCCACCACCATTCACAATTGGATGTGGCAGGACTTCAGAGCTTTGTTCTGATCCATTGATTGTGGGAGTGTTTAGCTCTTTCGATAGCATGTTGCTTCTGCTGTTTACCATGCATGGAGTCCTGTGTTGCAACCTCCCCGGGTTGGCATCTCAGTTTTAGGTTCTCCTGGTGCTGCTCCTGGCATGTTCTTCTACACTCCTCATTGAACCAGGGTGGTCCCCTGGTTTGATGGTAATAGTGAGGGATATGCCGGGCCATGAGGTTACAGATTGTGGTGGGATACAATTCTGCTGCTGCTGATGGCCCACAGCACCTCATGGATGCCCAGTGTTGAGTTGCTTGATCTGTTCTGAATCTATCCCATTTAACATGGTGGTAGTGTCACACAACACGATGGATGGTGTCCTCAATGTCTTCACAATGACTGTGCGGTGGTCACTGCTACCAATGCTGTCATGGTCAGATACATCTGCGACAGGTAGATTGGTGAGGACCAGGTCAGGTAGGTTTTTCCCTCGTGTTGGTTCTCTCACCACCTGCTGCAGGCCCAGTCTGGCAGCTATGTCCTTCAGGACTCGGCCAGCTCGGTCAGTAGTGGTGATACCGAGCCACTCTTGGTGATGGACATTGAAGTCCCCCACCCAGAGTGCATTCTGTGCCCTTGCTACCCAAGTGCTTCTTCCAAGTGGTGTTAACATAGAAACATAGAAAATAGGTGCAGGAGTAGGCCATTCGGTCCTTCGAGCCTGCACCGCCATTCAATGAGTTCATGGCTGAACATGCAACTTCAGTACCCCATTCCTGCTTTCTCGCCATACCCCTTGATCCCCCTAGTAGTAAGGACTACATCTAACTCCTTTTTGAATATATTTAGTGAATTGGCCTCAACAACTTTCTGTGGTAGAGAATTCCACAGGTTCACCACTCTCTGGGTGAAGAAGTTTCTCCTCATCTCGGTCCTAAATGGCTTACCCCTTATCCTTAGACTGTGACCCCTGGTTCTGGACTTCCCCAACATTGGGAACATTCTTCCTGCATCTAACCTGTCTAAACCCATCAGAATTTTAAACGTTTCTATGAGGTCCACTCTCATTCTTCTGAAATCCAGTGAATACAAGCCCAGTTGATCCAGTCTTTCTTGATAGGTCAGTCCCGCCATCCCGGGAATCAGTCTGGTGAACCTTCGCTGCACTCCCTCAATAGCAAGAATGTCCTTCCTCAGGTTAGGAGACCAAAACTGTACACAATACTCCAGGTGTGGCCTCACCAAGGCCCTATACAACTGTAGCAACATCTCCCTGCCCCTGTACTCAAATCCCCTCGCTATGAAGGCCAACATGCCATTTGCTTTCTTAACCGCCTGCTGTACCTGCATGCCAACCTTCAATGACTGATGTACCATGACACCCAGGTCTCGTTGCACGTCCCCTTTTCCTAATCTGTCACCATTCAGATAATAGTCTGTCTCTCTGCTTTTACCACCAAAGTGGATAACCTCACATTTATCCACATTATACTTCATCTGCCATGCATTTGCCCACTCACTTAACCTATCCAAGTCGTTCTGCAGCCTCATAGCATCCTCCTCGCAGCTCACACTGCCACCCAACTTAGTGTCATCCGCAAATTTGGAGATACTACATTTAATCCCCTCGTCTAAATCATTAATGTACAGTGTAAACAGCTGGGGCCCCAGCACAGAACCTTGCGGTACCCCACTAGTCACTGCCTGCCATTCTGAAAAGTACCCATTTACTCCTACTCTTTGCTTCCTGTCTGCCAACCAGTTCTCAATCCATGTCAGCACACTACACCCAATCCCATGTGCTTTAACTTTGCACATTAATCTCTTGCGTGGGTCTTGTTGAAAGCCTTCTGAAAGTCCAAATATACCACATCAACTGGCTCTCCCTTGTCCACTCTACTGGAAACATCCTCAAAAAATTGTCAAGCATGATTTCCCTTTCACAAATCCATGCTGACTTGGACCTATCATGTCACCTCTTTCCAAATGCGCTGCTATGACATCCTTAATAATTGATTCCATCATTTTACCCACTACTGAGGTCAGGCTGACCGGTCTATAATTCCCTGTTTTCTCTCTCCCTCCTTTTTTTAAAAAGTGGGGTTACATTGGCTACCCTCCACTTGATAGGAACTGATCCAGAGTCAATGGAATATTGGAAAATGACTGTCAATGCATCCGCTATTTCCAAGGCCACCTCCTTATGTACTCTGGGATGCAGTCCATCAGGCCCTGGGGATTTGTCGGCCTTCAATCCCATCGATTTTCCCAACACAATTTCCCGACTAATAAGGATTTCCCTCAGTTCCTCCTCCTTACTAGACCCTCTGACCCCTTTTATATCCGGAAGGTTGTTTGTGTCCTCCTTCGTGAATAACGAACCAAAGTACTTGTTCAATTGGTCCGCCATTTCTTTGTTCCCCGTTATGACTTCCCCTGATTCTGACTGCAGGGGACCTACATTTGTCTTTACTAACCTTTTTCTCTTTACATATCTATAGAAACTTTTGCAATCCGTCTTAATGTTCCCTGCAAGCTTCTTCTCGTACTCCATTTTCCCTGCCCTAATCAAACCCTTTGTCCTCCTCTGCTGAGTTCTAAATTTCTCCCAGTCCCCGGGTTTGCTGCTATTTCTGGCCAATTTGTATGCCACTTCCTTGGCTTTAATACTATCCCTGATTTCCCTTGATAGCCACGGTTGAGCCACCTTCCCTTTTTTATTTTTACGCCAGACAGGGATGTACAATTGTTGTAGTTCATCCATGCGGTCTCTAAATGTCTGCCATTGCCCATCCACAGTCAACCCCTTAAGTATCATTCGCCAATCTATCCTAGCCAATTCACGCCTCATACCTTCAAAGTTAGCCTTCTTTAAGTTCTGGACCATCGTCTCTGAATTAACTGTTTCATTCTCCATCCTAATGCAAAATTCCACCATATTATGGTCACTCTTCCCCAAGGGGCCTTTCACAATGAGATCTCTAATTAATCCTCTCTCATTGTCTAAGATGACCTCCCCCCTAGTTGGTTCCTCGACATATTGGTCTAGAAAACCATCCCTTATGCACTCCAGGAAATCCTCCTCCACCGTATTGCTTCCAGTTTGGTTAGCCCAATCTATGTGCATATTAAAGTCACCCATTATAACTGCTGCACCTTTATTGCATGCACCCCTAATTTCCTGTTTGATGCCCTCCCCAACATCACTACTACTGTTTGGAGGTCTGTACACAAGTCCCACTAACGTTTTTTGCCCTTTGGTGTTCTGCAGCTCTACCCATATAGATTCCACATCATCCACGCTAATGTCCTTCCTAACTATTGCATGAATCTCCTCCTTAACCAGCAATGCAACCCCACCTCCTTTTCCTTTTATTCTATCCTTCCTGAATGTTGAATACCCCTGGATGTTGAGTTCCCAGCCCTGATCATCCTGGAGCCACGTCTCTGTAATCCCAATCACATCATATTTGTTAACATCTATTTGCAGAG
This sequence comes from Pristiophorus japonicus, assembly GCF_044704955.1. Classification (NCBI taxonomy): domain Eukaryota; kingdom Metazoa; phylum Chordata; class Chondrichthyes; family Pristiophoridae; genus Pristiophorus; species Pristiophorus japonicus. Next base: position 3,377,281 of record NC_091978.1, read on the forward strand.
TTAATTCATCCACCTTATTACGGATACTCCTTGCATTAAGACACAAAGCCTTCAGGCTTGTTTTTTTAACACCCTTTGTCCTTTTAGAATTTTGCTGTACAGTGGCCCTTTTTGTTCTTTGCCTTGGGCTTCTCTGCCCTCCACTTTTCCTCATCTCCTTTCTGTCTTTTGTTTTTGTCTCCTTTTTGTTTCCCTCTGTCTCCCTGCATTGGTTCCCATCCCCCTGCCATATTAGTTTAAATTCTCCCCAACAGCACTAGCAAACACTCCCCCTAGGACATTGGTTCCGGTCCTGCCCAGGTGCAGACCGTCCGGTTTGTACTGGTCCCACCTCCCCCAGAACCGGTTCCAATGCCCCAGGAATTTGAATCCCTCCCTGTTGCACCACTGCTCAAGCCACGTATTCATCTGCGCTATCCTGCGATTCCTACTCTGACTAGCACGTGGCACTGGTTGCAATCCCGAGATTACTACTTTTGAGGTCCTACTTTTTAATTTATCTCCTGGCTCCTTAAATTCGTTTCGTAGGACCTCATCCCTTTTTTTACCTATGTCGTTAACATGGAGGATACTGATTCCTCAGCTGATGGAGGGCAGTGGGTGGTGATCAGCAGGAGGTTTCCGTGCCCATGCTTGACCTAAACCCATGAGACTTTACAGGGTCCGGAGCCAATGTTGAGGACACCCAGAGCCACTCCCTCCTGACTGTATACCACTGTGCCACCATCCCCTGGTGGATCTGTCCTGCCGGTGGGATAGGACGTACTCAGGGATGGTGATGGATGAGTCTGGGACATTGGCTGAAAGGTAGGATTCTCTGAGTCTGGCTATGTCAGGCTGTTGCTTGATCAGTCTGTGGGACATTTCTCCCAATCTTGACACAAGTTCCCCAGATGTAGGTGAGAAGGACTTTGCAGGTCGATTGGGCTGGGTGTGGCGTTGTTATGTCCGTAACCGGTGTCGTGGTCAATGCCGAGTGTTCCGTCCGATTTTATTCTTATTGTTACTCGCAGTAGTTTGTTGCAACGGAGTGTCTCATGGGCCATTTCAGAGGGCTGTTCAGAGTCAACCACATTGCTGTGAGTCTGGAGTCACATATAGGCCAGACTGGGTAAGGGCAGCAGCTTTCCTTCCCTACGGGACATTGGTGAACCAGATGGGTTTTTACCACAATCCGGTAGTTTCATGATCACCATTACTGATACTAGCTTTTTGTTCCAGATTTATTTAATTAACTGAAGATAAATTCCTCAGTTGCCGTGGTGGGATTTGAACTTGTGTCTCCAGATCATTAGTCCAGGCATCTGGATTACTGGTCCCATAACTTTACCACGTCGTCTGGGTCTTACTCTAAGGGTCTCCGTCTGGCTCTGTGTCTGACCGTCGCTGTCTGGCTCTGTGTCTAAGGGTCTCCGTCTGGCTCTGTGTCTGACCGTCGCTGTCTGGCTCTGTGTCTAAGGGTCTCTGTCTGGCTCTGTGTCTGACCGTCGCTGTCTGGCTCTGTGTCTAAGGGTCTCTGTCTGGCTCTGTGTCTGAGCGTCTTGTCTCACTCGGTATGTTTTTGACTTCGCAGGGCGATCTTCTCCTATGATGGTGGCACCAATGACCTGAAGCTGTTGGATTGCGGAGGTGAGACTGAGCAATCGGGGCGGTCCCCAGCCCCCAGGTCCCAGCCCCCAGCTCCCAGCCCCCAGCCCCCGAGCCCCCAGCCCCCAGCCCCTAGTCCTGTGAGGGCTGTATCTGCCCAGAGCAGGGCGTCCCGCTCCACACACTCACTGGCTGTTATCCAGCTAGAAGTTTCTGACCGTAAACAGCTGGTCACACCCGCTCACACTTGCTCACATCTGCTCACACTCGATCACACCCGCTCACACTCAGACACACCCGCTCACACTCAGACACACTCAGACACACTCGCTCGCACCCAGACACACCCGCTCACACAGACACACTCAGACACACTCTCTCACACTCGCTCAAACCCAGACAGACTCGCTCACACTCGCTCACACCCAGAGACATCCGCTCACACTCAGACACACCCGCTCACACTGGCTCAAACAGACACACTTGCTCACACTCACTCATACTCGTTTACTCACACACTCACACACTCGCGCACACCCAGTCACACCTGCTCACATCTGCTCACACTCGCTCGCACCAGGACACATCCAGACACACCTGCTCACACTCGATCACAGCCAGGAACACCCACTCACACCCGCTCACCCCCATTGACACCCAGACACACTCGCTGACACACTTTCTGACATTCAGACACACCTGCTCACACTCACTCACACTCGTTCACACCAGTTCACGCCAGTTCACACCCGTTCGCACCTGCTCACACCCAGTCACACTTGCTCACACCCAGAGACACCCGCTCACACTCAGACACACCCACTCACACAGATTCACTCAGACACACTCGCTCACACCCAGAGGCACCCAGAGACAACCCTCACACTCAGACACACCCGCTTACACTGGCTCAAACAGACACACTCAGACACACTCGCTCACACTCACTCATACTCGTTTACACCCAGACACTCACACACTCGCTCACACCCAGATACACCTGCTCACATCTGCTCACACTCGTTCACACCAGTTCACGCCAGTTCACACCCGTTCGCACCCGCTCACACCCAGTCACACTTGCTCACACCCAGAGACACCCGCTCACACTCAGACACACCCACTCACACAGATTCACTCAGACACACTCGCTCACACCCAGAGGCACCCAGAGACACCCCCTCACACTCAGACACACCCGCTTACACTGGCTCAAACAGACACACTCAGACACACTCGCTCACACTCACTCATACTCGTTTACACCCAGACACTCACACACTCGCTCACACCCAGACACACCTGCTCACATCTGCTCACACTTGCTCACACCAGGACACATCCAAACACACTCAGACACACCCGCTCACACTCAGGCACACCTGCTCACCCCCATTGACACCCAGACACACTCGCTGACACACTCGCTGACACTCAGACACACCCGCTCACACCCAGACACCCCCAGACACACTCGATGACACTCAGGCACACCTTCTCACACTCGCTCATACTCGGGCACACTCGCTCACACTCAGACACACTCGCCCACACCCGCTCACACCCATTCACACCCGCTCACACCCATTCACACCCGCTCACACCCGCTCACACCCAGACACATCCGCTCACAGTCAGACACACTTAGACACACTCAGACATACGCAGACACACCCGTTCACACCCAGACACACTCGCTCACACTCAGACACCCTCGCTCACACTCAGACACACCCGCTCACACCCAGACACACTTGTTCACACGCAGACACACTTGCTCACACCCAGACACACTCGCTCACACTCAGACACTCCTGCTCGCACCTAGACACACCTGCTCGCACCCGCTCACACTCGCTCACACTCGCTCACACTCAGACCCACCCAGGCTGACGTGTGATTGACGGAGCAGGAGGTGGTCACTCTCGCGGCAGAGCGTGGTATTGGGGCAGGAGCCAGTGCAGAGACCCCCCCCCACCGAGAGTGCTGAACATGTGTGACCATCCAGCGCCACCTCTGGTGGGAGGTGTAGCTACAGCATGACGTGTTTACATGGACAACTCCCATTCTAAATGTGGGCATGAGTTTAAAAATAAGGACAAATGACGGACTTTAAAATGGGGCTAGTGAGCTGTGAGGAGCTGGATCATTAACCCCTCAGCCTCTGACCCCCTTTCCCTGAAGACTACACTTGGGAAACTCTGTGTAAAACCTTTGGAAGAGTGACAAACGTTAAATAAATATTTGCAAACAGTTTTATTAATAGTGGAAGAGAAACTGTTGATGTGGATGAAGACAACGTAAACGCACAGGGTTTCACTCCGGCTGAAATATGGCCCTGTGCCCTGTGACTAGGAGTATCTCTGGGAGAAGGAGCCAATAAATAGTTAGCACATTGTTAGCAGGGATGTATCCCTGTTCCCTGGCCCTGTGCCCGTCTCTGTTTGCCAGTGGCTCTGGGTGTGAGTGTGAGGGGGTGCTGCCTTGGTCCCTCCAGTGTTGGGATGCGATGGGGAGTTGGTGCACAGTGTTAGGGCCAGGATTCGATGCTGACACTATGTGCTACATACTGAGACACTCACCTTCCGTGTGCCTCCTCTTCCCCCTCTCTGCAGCTGGTGCTCTGCAGGAACTGGCCCTCAGGTTCAGAAAAAACTTGGCCATGTACGGATTGTGCAGAATCGAGGATCCCAAAACTGCAGCAACAAACTTTGTATTAATCAACTGGGTGAGTGACCGACCGAGGGAAGGGAGCCCTCGAGCCCCGACTGACCGAGGGGAGGGAGCCCTCGAGCCCCGACTGACCGAGGGGAGGGAGCCCTCGAGCCCCGACTGACCGAGGCGAGGGAGCCCTCGAGCCCCGATTGACCGAGGGGAGGGAGCCCTCAAGCCATGACTGACCAATGGGAGGGAGCCCCCTGGTGTGCGGCCCCTCCCGCGGTGTGAGGCACCACCCCGCGGTGAGGCCCTGCCCTCTGGTGTGACGCTACCCCCCCACCCCCCCCCCCACTCCGTGTGAGACCCCACCACCCCCCCCGGTGTGAGGTTTCGCCCCCCCCCCTGGTGTGAAGCCCCCCCCGGCGGGAGGACCCGTTCCCCGGTTGAGGCTTCGCCCGACGGTGTGAGGCCCCGCCCCCACGGTGAGGCCCTGCCCCCGGTTGAGGCTCCGCCCGACGGTGTGAGGCCCCGCCCCCACGGTGAGGCCCCGCCCCCGGTTGAGGCTCCGCCCGACGGTGTGAGGCCCCGCCCCCACGGTGAGGCCCCGCCCCCGGTTGAGGCTCCGCCCGACGGTGTGAGGCCCCGCCCCCACGGTGAGGACCCGTTCCCCGGTTGAGGCTCCGCCCGACGGTGTGAGGCCCCGCCCCCACGGTTTGAGGCCCCGCCCCCAGTGTGATGTCCCAGTTAAAGAGCAAAGATAATTACGGAGACGATTGCCTGCAAACCTCCAGGATCTCGGCGCCCTCCCATTCTGGCCTTTTCAGCATCCTCTGATTCCCATCGATCCGCCATCGGTAGCCGGGCCTTCAAACACCGGGGCCCCGAGCTCTGGAACTCCTTCCTGAAACAACCCCGCCTCCCTCCTCAAAGACCCTCCTTAAGACATCTTTGATCAATCGTTGACTCCTGCCATAATATCTCCCACAGTGGCTCGCTGTCAATACCTGACGGATGGTCGCTCCTGTGAGGTGCCCTGGGACACTTCACTAGACTAAAGGTGCTATATAAATACAAGTTGTTGTTGTTGTGGTTTATGGGTGACTCTGGTCCTCAGGTCGGTGAGGATGTGGAGTTGGCACGGCGACAGGTTTGCACCAATCATCTTCCAGCTGTCAGGACATTTTTTAAGGTAAGCCCAACATTCCGTACCACCCCATCCTCTCCCCCCCCCCCCCCCCCCCAAAACCCATGGCTCCACTAAGCACTGCCCCGTTCAACAGAGCGCGGCATCTCCCCATCTCAATCCCTCCCTTCCTCTCTCCTTCCCGCCCAGGGCCCGATACTGAGCCAATCCCAGGGCCCGATACTGAGCCAATCCCAGGGCTCGATACTGAGCCAATCCCAGGGCTCGATACTGAGACAATCCCAGGGCTCGATACTGAGCCAATCCCAGGGCTCGATACTGAGCCAATCCTAGGGCTTGATACTGAGCCAGTGAGCGGGTTGCTCTGTCCAAGATCATCATCATCATATGCAGTCCCGTGAAGCGAGGATGACTGGTTTCCACGCCAAAAACAGATGGGTTAACAGGTGTTTCAGTCAAGGACCTAATATTCCGGATCCTGAACGACATGTTGAAGGGTGGAAGATGCCTGTGGGTGGGTTTGTTTAACATGGGGTGACCGTTACACACCAGCCACCACACGGGCTCGACAGAGCGAGGTCTTGGTCCAGTGGCAAGGGTTGACCAGGACGACTGGAGACCTGCTCTGCTGCACAGACCGAGCGTTCACACATATCGCAGTGTGGGCTGGGCCCGTGCTGCCCCTGGGCCCCGAACTCACGCCTGTCCTGGGCCCCGATCACGTCCCTGTCCAATCTCTCACCGCTCCTTCGCTCCGACCTCACCGCTCCTGCTGTACCTGCCCACGCTCCAATCACCCACCTGGACCTTGGTGATGTCCCTTTTCACTGCCGTCGCTCTCCTGCAGCAGCTCACTTGTCGAGCTTGTTGAGGATGTAGGCGAGCGGAGAGTATTCCATCTGGTGGGCTGTCGGTGGTGGAGAGGCTGTGCCAGGCCGAGAGGTCACTTTCTCCCTTACTCTCCTCTCTGTACCCTCGCCCTCCCCTCCATTCCCCCACATGTCCCACCCTCCATGTGATCGCCTGTTGTGTTCACTTTGACTCCGTGCCTGTGTTGTGCAGGAAGCGAATGTTGTTGTCATGGCCCAGACCCTCGCCGATATCAGTCCTCCAGCCATGGAGCAGATCCTTGCAAAGGCACCTCCTCGACGCAGATCATCCAGAGCCCAGAGAGAGGTGGACAAGCCAGTGGTGAGAAATATGGAGACGTTGGTGTCAGCACACACATGTCAATACTGACCCACACACTGACCCACACACATGCCGATACTGACCCACACACTGACCCACACACATGTCGATACTGACCCACATACATGTCGATACTGACCCACACACTGACCCACACACATGTCGACACTGACGCACACACTGAGCACACACATGTCGATACTGACCCACACACTGACCCACACACATGTCGATACTGACCCACACACTGACCCACATACATGTCGATACTGACCCACATACATGTCGATACTGACCCACACACTGACCCACACACATGTCGATACTGACCCACACACTGAGCACACACATGTCGATACTGACCCACACACTGACCCACACACATGTCGATACTGACCCACATACATGTCGATACTGACCCACACACTGACCCACACACATGTCGATACTGACCCACACACTGAGCACACACATGTCGATACTGACCCACACACTGACCCACACACATGCCGATACTGACCCACACACTGACCCACACACATGCCGATACTGACCCACACACTGACCCACACACATGCCGATACTGACCCACACACTGACCCACACACATGCCGATACTGACCCACACACATGTCAATACTGACCCACACACTGACCCACACACATGCCGATACTGACCCACACACTGACCCACACACATGCCGATACTGACCCACACACTGACCCACACACATGCCGATACTGACCCACACACATGTCGATACTGACCCACACACTGACCCACACACATGTCGATACTGACCCACACACTGACCCACACACATGTCGATACTGACCCACACACTGACCCACACACATGTCGATACTGACCCACACACATGCGGATACTGACCCACACACTGACCCACACACATGTCGATACTGACCCACACACTGACCCACACACATGCCGATACTGACCCACACACTGACCCACACACATGCCGATACTGACCCACACACTGACCCACACACATGTCGATACTGACCCACACACTGACCCACACACATGTCGATAATGACCCACACACATGTCGATAATGGCCCACACACTGACCCACACACATGTCGATACTGACCCACAAACTGACCCACACACATGTCGATACTGACCCACACACTGACCCACACACATGTCGATATTGACCCACACACATGTCGATAATGGCCCACACACTGACCCACACACATATCGATACTGACCCACACACTGACCCACACACATGTCGATACTGACCCACACACATGTCGATAATGGCCCACAAACTGGCCCACACACATGTCGATACTGACCCTCACACTGACCCACACACATGTCAATACTGAGCCACACACTGACCCACACACATGTCAATACTGACCCACACACTGACCCACACACATGTCGATACTGACCCACACACATGTCGATACTGACCCACACACTGACCCACACACATGTCGATACTGACCCACACACATGTCGATAATGGCCCACACACTGACGCACACACATGTCGATACTGACCCACAAACTGACCCACACACATGTCGATACTGACCCACACACTGACCCACACACATGTCGATACTGACCCACACACATGTCGATAATGGCCCACACACTGACCCACACACATGTCGATACTGACCCACACACTGACCCACACACATGTCGATACTGACCCACACACATGTCGATAATGGCCCACAAACTGGCCCACACACATGTCGATACTGACCCTCACACTGACCCACACACATGTCAATACTGAGCCACACACTGACCCACACACATGTCGATACTGACCCACACACTGACCCACACACATGTCGATACTGACCCACACACATGTCGATACTGACCCACACACTGACCCACACACATGTCGATACTGACCCACACACATGTCGATACTGACCCATACACTGACCCACACACATGTCGATACTGACCCACACACATGTCGATACTGACCCATACACTGACCCACACACATGTCGAAACTGACCCACACACTGACCCACACACATGTCGATACTGACCCACACACATGTCGATACTGACCCACACACTGACCCACACACATGTCGATACTGACCCACACACTGACCCACACACATGTCGATACTGACCCACACACATGTCGATACTGACCCACACACTGACCCACACACATGTCGATACTGACCCACACACATGTCGATACTGACCCACACACTGACCCACACACATGTCGATACTGACCCACACACATGTCAATACTGACCCACACACTGACCCACACACATGTCGATACTGACCCACACTGACCCACACACTGACCCATACACATGTCGATACTGACCCACACACTGACCCACACACATGTCGATACTGACCCACACACTGACCCACACACATGTCGATACTGACCCACACTGACCCACACACTGACCCACACACATGTCGATACTGACCCACACTGACCCACACACTGACCCACACACATGTCGATACTGACCCACACACATGTCGATACTGACCCACTGCGATTAACGCTCCGAAATCCAAAAAGCCCAAAATCCAGCCCCTATATATATCTGAATGCATGAAGCATTCGCAACAAAATAGATGAATTAATAGCGCAGATAGAAATAAATAGATTTGGTCTGATAGCCATTGCAGAGACGTGTTTGCAGAGTGACCACGGTTGGGAATTCTACTCCTTGATTTTCCGAGCTAAGATCCTTTCTCCCGACTGTCTTGATCCCATCTTTTATTATCAGGGCTACCCCGCCTCCTTCTCCATTTTACCTATCTCTTCTAAAAGTTAAGTACCCTGGAATATTTAATTCCCAACCTTGGTCACTCTGCAAACACGTCTCTGCAATAGCTATCAGACCAAACCTATTTATTTCTATCTGCGCTATTAATTCATCTACTTTGTTACGAATACTTCATGCATTCAGATATATATAGGGGCTGGATTTTGGGCTTTTTGGATTTCGGGGTGTTAATCGCGGCGGGGTGTTAAAGTTAGCGCCCGAAAATAGTTTGCGGCTCCAACTGCAAGTGGGGGCTAAGTCAGGCGTTACACAACGCGCTTTGTGCGTCCAAGCCCAAACTTGCAGGGGTAAAGAAATTTCATTGTTCTGTGCCCTGCAACATAACGTTGTGTATTGTATGGTTTTATTTTGCTGGGGAGTGTTGTGACTTTGTTGCAGTAAAATTTCTGACTCATCATTTGCCATTGGTGCCTTGTGCATCGTTCCAACGTTCCCCGGAGATGTGCCTTCATGGGGGCGCACAGCGTGTCCAGTATTAGTTCCAACACTCAGCTCCCTCTGTTTAGGAGCCGGTCCATTACTCGTTGGCGACGAGCGAACGTTGGTCTGGCAGCATCTCCACGCTGCCTCCCCCGTTGGGTGGGGGGCTATCCAATGGGGGCCTCGTCAGGCTCCTCCTCCTGAGGTGGGCCTGCAATCCCCAGGGGCAATGCCTGACCCCTCATGATGGCCAAACTGTGCAACGTACAGCACACCACAATGAATTCGGATACCCGTTGAGGGGAGTATTGCCCTCCAGAGCGGTCCAGGCACGGGTCTGCCTGTAGGAGACGGCATATCTCTGTCAGCACCTCCTTTCTGCTCCTCAGAGAGCTGGAGGTGTGAGCGTTGGTGCCTGTAAACTCGTGGGGGGGGTGGTAAACCCTCCTCTCTGGCCGTCTTGGGCTCCTCCTCATCAGTGGGCCAACATGGCCAAGAGTCCTTCCTCTAGCTTGACACCGCTTGGCAATAGCACGGAGCATGATACGCTGGCGAACTAGTAATGCCCCCATTAAATACTCTCACTGACGGTGTAAGGGCACAGATGGAAGTGAAGTTTGCAAGTTGGAGCTTCACGCAGCGTGCTGTGCCCGACCGTTGTAGTCAATGTGCCGTGTGTCGTAGGACCCTCCATTTGAATACGCTGCCAATACCGCCTGCTGCACCCTGGGACCGAGCGCCTGGTGTTACTTTCAGGCCTTTCCTGTGGCGGGCGTTAAATGAGGCGTTAAGGCCGAATGTTCCATCCGGCGTTAGCGCAGCGTTACACGACGATTGATGTCATCACCACGCTGTAAACGGAGGGCGGGACGGGACGTTTACCTGGCGGTGAAAACCTGCAGCTGAATCTTCTGGCCGGGCGGTAGATCCCACACGCCCGGCATAACGCCCAGAAACGGCATCTAACACCACGCCGAGGCATTAACCAAGGCGCAAACCAACCGAAAATCCAGCCCACACTGCCTTTAGTGCTGACTTACCTCTATTTGTCCCTGGTATCCCCTATGCCCTATGACCTTTGTTACTCTCTCTGACCCTTCCTGACCCACTCGGCTTATTGTTACCCAAAACTCTGCTCTGGAGCCTTGACATTTCTCTTGCTGCTTTTAAATTTATTCTTTCCTGAATCCTCCCAACCCCTTCATTAGTTTATAGCCCTGTCTACTGCCCGAGTTATTAGGCTTGCCAGGCCACTGGTCCCAGCCCGGTTCAAGTGGAGCCCATCCCAAGGGAACCGCTCCCCCTTTCCCCAGTACTGGTGGCAGTGCCCCATGAACTGAAAGCCCTTCCCCCCACATCATTTAAACCTCTAATCTGTCCTTGTACCAATTTACGCCTGGCTCAGGGAACAATCCAGAGATTATTACCTTTGAGGTTCTGCTTATTTATTTACACGCTAGGGGGCTTGACAAGGTGGATGCAGAAAGGATGTTTCCACTGATGGGGGAGACTAGAACTAGGGGGCATGGTCTTAGAATAAGGGGACGCCCATTTAAAACTGAGATGAGGAGAAATTTCTTCTCTCAGAGGGCTGTGGATCTGTGGAATTCTCTGCCCCAGAGAGCTGTGGGGGCTGGATCATTGAATAAATTTAACACAGAAATAGACATTTTCTTAACCGATAAGGGATTAAGGGGATATGGGGAGAGGGCGGGAAAGTGGAGCTGTTCCATGATCAGATCAGCCATGATCTTATTGAATGGCGGAGCAGGCTCGAGGGGCCGTATGACCTACTCCTGCTCCTATTTCTTATGTTCTTATGTTATGTTCTCCTCAAACACACTCAGCAGAATCTCATTCTTAGTTCTATCTATATCATTGATTCCTACATGGACCACAACAACTGAATCTTCCCCCTCCCACTCCAGGTTCATCCCAGCCACGAGGAGATATCCTTAACCCTGTCACCGGGCAGGCAACACAACCTCCGGAACTCCCTGTCACGGCTGCAGAGAACAGTATCTGTCCCCTGACTATACTGTCCCCTACCACTACCATATTCCTTCCTTCTCCCCCCACATGGATGGTCCCCTGTACCATGGTGCTGTGGTCAGTTTGCCCATCCTCCCTGCAGTCCCTTTCCCCATCCATACAGGGAACAAGAACCTCAAACCTGTTGGACAGGGTCAAGGGCTGAGACTCCTCCATCACTCCATCGTGGGTCCCCATACCTTCCTGACTCGCAGTCACACCCCCCTGTTCCTGACCACTGACTAACTCTAAAGTACTATCTAACCTAAGGGGTGTGACTGCTTCCTGGAACAAAGTGTCCGGGTAACCCTCCTTCCCTGATGCATCGCGATGTCTGCAGCTCAGACTCCAGCTCAACAACTCTGAGCCGAAGTTCCGCGAGCTGCAGGCACTTACTGCAGATGTGGAGGCTCGGGATCGCGATGCTCTCTGCTCAAGGACATTAGTGAACCAGCTGGGTTTTTACACCAATCTGATAGATCCATGGTCACCGTTACCGACACGAGCTGGTTATTCCAGATTTATTGAGAGAACTGACAGTAAATCCCCAGCTGCCGTGGTGTATTTGTCTCTGGATCACTGGCCCAGGCCGTGGCATAACCGGCCACTAACATCACACATTTACATGTTAAAGGGAACAAACTACCTGAGGACCAACGCGATGCTGGAGATGAGGCGGCTGAACCGGGAGTCCTTCTGGGAAAAGTCAGAGGTACAGAGAGTACATGGACAGTGGGGGGGGGGCAGTGTGTGGGGGGGGGGCAGTGTGTGTGGGGGCAGTGTGTGGGGGGGCAGTGTGTGTGGGGGCAGTGTGTGGGGGGGGCAGTGTGTGTGGGGGGGCTGTGTGTGTGGGGGGGCAGTGTGTGTGGGGGCAGTGTGTGGGGGGGCAGTGTGTGTGGGGGCAGTGTGTGGGGGGGGGCAGTGTGTGTGGGGGTGGACAGTGTGTGTGTGGGGGGGGCAGTGTGTGTGGGGGGGGCAGTGTGTGTGGGGGGGGGGACAGTGTGTGGGGGGGCAGTGTGTGTGGGGGGGGCAGTGTGTGTGTGGGGGGGCAGTGTGTGTGTGGGGGGGACAGTGTGTGTGTGGGGGGGACAGTGTGTGTGTGGGGGGGCAGTGTGTGTGGGGGGGACAGTGTGTGTGTGGGGGGGCAGTGTGTGTGTGGGGGGGCAGTGTGTGTGGGGGGGCAGTGTGTGTGTGGGGGGGCAGTGTGTGTGTGTGTGGGGGGGGCAGTGTGTGTGGGGGGGCAGTGTGTGTGGGGGGGCAGTGTGTGTGTGGGGGGGCAGTGTGTGTGGGGGGGCAGTGTGTGTGGGGGGGGCAGTGTGTGTGTGGGGGGGCAGTGTGTGTGGGGGGGCAGTGTGTGTGGGGGGGGCAGTGTGTGTGTGGGGGGGCAGTGTGTGTGGGGGGGCAGTGTGTGTGGGGGGGACAGTGTGTGTGTGGGGGGGCAGTGTGTGTGTGGGGGGGCAGTGTGTGTGGGGGGGCAGTGTGTGTGGGGGGCGCAGTGTGTATGTGGGGGGGCAGTGTGTGTGGGGGGGCAGTGTGTGTGGGGGGGGCAGTGTGTGTGGGGGGACAGTGTGTGTGTGGGGGGGACAGTGTGTGTGGGGGGGGACAGTGTGTGTGTGGGGGGGGGGGCAGTGTGTGTGTGGGGGGGGGCAGTGTGTGTGTGGGGGGGACAGTGTGTGTGGGGGGGACAGTGTGTGTGTGGGGGGGCAGTGTGTGTGTGGGGGCAGTGTGTGTGTGGGGGGGCAGTGTGTGTGTGGGGGCAGTGTGTGTGTGGGGGGGGGCAGTGTGTGTGTGGGGGGGGGCAGTGTGTGTGTGGGGGGGCAGTGTGTGTGTGGGGGGGGGCAGTGTGTGTGTGTGGGGGGGCAGTGTGTGTGGGGGGGACAGTGTGTGTGTGGGGGGGACAGTGTGTGTGGGGGGGCAGTGTGTGTGTGGGGGGGGCAGTGTGTGTGTGTGGGGGGGCAGTGTGTGTGTGGGGGCAGTGTGTGTGGGGGGACAGTGTGTGTGGGGGGGGCAGTGTGTGGGGGGGACAGTGTGTGTGTGTGGGGGCAGTGTGTGTGGGGGGGGCAGTGTGTGTGGGGGGGACAGTGTGTGGGGGGGACAGTGTGTGTGTGTGGGGGCAGTGTGTGTGGGGGGGGCAGTGTGTGTGTGGGGGGGACAGTGTGTGGGGGGGGCAGTGTGTGTGGGGGGACAGTGTGTGTGGAGGGGGCAGTGTGTGTGGGGGGGACAGTGTGTGGGGGGGCAGTGTGTGTGGGGGGGGCAGTGTGTGTGGGGGGGGCAGTGTGTGTGGGGGGGACAGTGTGTGTGGGGGGGGACAGTGTGTGTGGAGGGGGGCAGTGCGTGGGGGGGCAGTGTGAGGGGGGGCAGTGTGTGGGGGGGCAGTGTGTGGGGGTGGGCAGTGTGTGTGTGGGGGGGCAGTGTGTGTGTGGGGGGGCAGTGTGTGTGGGGGGGGCAGTGTGTGTGGGGGGGACAGTGTGTGTGGGGGGGACAGTGTGTGTGGGGGGGACAGTGTGTGTGGAGGGGGGCAGTGTGTGGGGGGGGCAGTGTGTGTGGGGGGGCAGTGTGTGTGTGGGGGTGGGCAGTGTGTGTGGGGGGGACAGTGTGTGTGGAGGGGGGCAGTGTGTGGGGGGGGCAGTGTGTGTGGGGGGGACAGTGTGTGTGGGGGGGACAGTGTGTGTGGAGGGGGGCAGTGTGTGGGGGAGCAGTGTGAGGGGGGGGGGCAGTGTGTGGGGGGGCAGTGTGTGGGGGTGGGCAGTGTGTGTGTGGGGGGGCAGTGTGTGGGGGGGCAGTGTGTGTGTGGGGGGGCAGTGTGTGGGGGGGCAGTGTGTGTGGGGGGCAGTGTGTGTGTGGGGGCGGCAGTGTGTGTGGGGGGGCAGTGTGTGTGTGGGGGGGGCAGTGTGTGTGGGGGGGGCAGTGTGTGGGGGTGGGCAGTGTGTGTGTGGGGGGGCAGTGTGTGGGGGGGCAGTGTGTGGGGGGGCAGTGTGTGTGTGGGGGGGCAGTGTGTGGGGGGGCAGTGTGTGGGGGAGGGCAGTGTGTGTGTGGGGGGGCAGTGTGTGTGGGGGGGGCAGTGTGTGTGGGGGGCAGTGTGTGGGGGGGGGCAGTGTGTGTGTGGGGGGGGCAGTGTGTGGGGGGGGCAGTGTGTGTGTGTGGGGGGCAGTGTGTGGGGGGGGGCAGTGTGTGTGGGGGGGGCAGTGTGTGTGTGGGGGGGGGCAGTGTGTGGGGGGGGGCAGTGTGTGTGTGTGGGGGGCAGTGTGTGGGGGGGGGCAGTGTGTGTGTGGGGGGGGGCAGTGTGTGGGGGGGGGCAGTGTGTGTGTGTGGGGGGCAGTGTGTGTGGGGGGGGGCAGTGTGTGTGGGGGGGGCAGTGTGTGTGTGGGGGGGGGCAGTGTGTGTGTGGGGGCGGCAGTGTGTGTGTGGGGGGGGCAGTGTGTGTGTGGGGGCGGCAGTGTGTGTGGGGGGGGCAGTGTGTGTGTGGGGGCGGCAGTGTGTGTGTGGGGGGGGCAGTGTGTGTGTGGGGGCGGCAGTGTGTGGGGGGGGGCAGTGTGTGTGGGGGGGGGCAGTGTGTGTGGGGGGGGCAGTGTGTGTGTGGGGGGGGGCAGTGTGTGTGTGGGGGCGGCAGTGTGTGTGTGGGGGGGGCAGTGTGTGGGGGTGGGCAGTGTGTGTGTGGGGGGGCAGTGTGTGGGGGGGCAGTGTGTGGGGGGGCAGTGTGTGTGTGGGGGGGGCAGTGTGTGGGGGTGGGCAGTGTGTGTGTGGGGGGGCAGTGTGTGGGGGGGCAGTGTGTGGGGGGGCAGTGTGTGTGTGGGGGGGGCAGTGTGTGTGGGGGGGGCAGTGTGTGGGGGTGGGCAGTGTGTGTGTGGGGGGGCAGTGTGTGGGGGGGCAGTGTGTGGGGGGGCAGTGTGTGTGTGGGGGGGCAGTGTGTGGGGGGGCAGTGTGTGGGGGAGGGCAGTGTGTGTGTGGGGGGGCAGTGTGTGTGGGGGGGGCAGTGTGTGTGGGGGGCAGTGTGTGGGGGGGGGGGCAGTGTGTGTGTGGGGGGGGCAGTGTGTGGGGGGGGGCAGTGTGTGTGTGGGGGGGGCAGTGTGTGTGGGGGGGGCAGTGTGTGTGTGGGGGGGGGCAGTGTGTGTGTGGGGGCGGCAGTGTGTGGGGGGGGCAGTGTGTGTGTGGGGGGGGCAGTGTGTGTGGGGGGGACAGTGTGTGTGGGGGGGACAGTGTGTGTGTGTGGGGGCAGTGTGTGTGGGGGGACAGTGTGTGTGGGGGGGGCAGTGTGTGTGGGGGGACAGTGTGTGTGGAGGGGGCAGTGTGTGTGGGGGGGGGCAGTGTGTGTGTGGGGGGGGTAGTGTGTGTGGGGGGGACAGTGTGTGTGTGTGGGGGCAGTGTGTGTGGGGGGACAGTGTGTGTGGGGGGGGCAGTGTGTGTGGGGGGACAGTGTGTGTGGGGGGGGCAGTGTGTGGGGGGGGCAGTGTGTGTGTGGGGGGGCAGTGTGTGTGGGGGGGGCAGTGTGTGTGGGGGGGCAGTGTGTGTGGAGGGGGGCAGTGTGTGGGGGGGCAGTGTGTGTGGGGGGGGACAGTGTGTGTGGAGGGGGGCAGTGTGTGGGGGGGCAGTGTGAGGGGGGGGCAGTGTGTGTGGGGGGGGACAGTGTGTGTGGAGGGGGGCAGTGTGTGGGGGGGCAGTGTGAGGGGGGGGGCAGTGTGTGGGGGGGCAGTGTGTGGGGGGGCAGTGTGTGGGGGTGGGCAGTGTGTGTGTGGGGGGGGCAGTGTGTGTGGGGGGGGCAGTGTGTGGGGGTGGGCAGTGTGTGTGTGGGGGCAGTGTGTGGGGGGGCAGTGTGTGGGGGGGCAGTGTGTGGGGGTGGGCAGTGTGTGTGTGGGGGGGCAGTGTGTGGGGGGGCAGTGTGTGGGGGTGGGCAGTGTGTGTGTGGGGGGGGCAGTGTGTGTGTGGGGGGGCAGTGTGTGTGGGGGGGGCAGTGTGTGTGTGGGGGGGGCAGTGTGTGTGGGGGGGGCAGTGTGTGTGGGGGGCAGTGTGTGTGTGGGGGCGGCAGTGTGTGTGGGGGGGGCAGTGTGTGTGGGGGGCAGTGTGTGGGGGGGGGGGCAGTGTGTGTGTGGGGGGGGCAGTGTGTGGGGGGGGCAGTGTGTGTGTGGGGGGGGCAGTGTGTGTGGGGGGGGCAGTGTGTGTGGGGGGGGCAGTGTGTGTGTGGGGGCGGCAGTGTGTGGGGGGGGGGGCAGTGTGTGTGTGGGGGCGGCAGTGTGTGGGGGGGCAGTGTGTGTGTGGGGGGGCAGTGTGTGTGGGGGGGGCAGTGTGTGGGGGGGCAGTGTGTGTGTGGGGGGGCAGTGTGTGGGGGGGGCAGTGTGTGGGGGGGGCAGTGTGTGTGGGGGGGGCAGTGTGTGGGGGGGCAGTGTGTGGGGGGGGCAGTGTGTGTGTGGGGGGGCAGTGTGTGTGTGGAGGGGGCAGTGTGTGTGGGGGGGGCAGTGTGTGTGTGGGGGGGCAGTGTGTGTGTGGGGGGGCAGTGTGTGTGGGGGGAGGCAGTGTGTGTGTGGGGGGGCAGTGTGTGTGTGGGGGGGCAGTGTGTGTGTGGGGGGGCAGTGTGTGTGGGGGAGGCAGTGTGTGTGTGGGGGGGCAGTGTGTGTGTGGGGGGGCAGTGTGTGTGTGGGGGGGCAGTGTGTGTGTGGGGGGGGCAGTGTGTGTGTGGGGGGGGCAGTGTGTGTGTGGGGGGCAGTGTGTGTGTGTGGGGGGCAGTGTGTGTGTGTGGGGGGGCAGTGTGTGTGTGTGGGGGGCAGTGTGTGTGTGGGGGGCAGTGTGTGTGTGTGGGGGGGGCAGTGTGTGTGTGGGGGCAGTGTGTGTGGGGGGGGCAGTGTGTGTGTGGGGGGCAGTGTGTGTGTGTGGGGGGGGCAGTGTGTGTGTGGGGGGCAGTGTGTGTGTGTGGGGGGGCAGTGTGTGTGTGTGGGGGGGGCAGTGTGTGTGTGGGGGGGCAGTGTGTGTGTGTGGGGGGCAGTGTGTTGTGGGGGGGCAGTGTGTGTGTGTGGGGGGCAGTGTGTGTGTGTGGGGGGGCAGTGTGTGTGTGGGGGGGGCAGCGTGTGTGTGGGGGGGCAGTGTGTGTGTGGGGGGGCAGTGTGTGTGGGGGGGACAGTGTGTGTGGGGGGGGCAGTGTGTGTGGGGGGGCAGTGTGTGTGTGGGGGGGGGGGCAGTGTGTGTGGAGGGGGCAGTGTGTGTGGGGGGGCAGTGTGTGTGTGGGGGGGCAGTGTGTGTGTGTGGGGGGGGCAGTGTGTGTGGAGGGGGCAGTGTGTGTGGGGGGGGCAGTGTGTGTGGGGGGACAGTGTGTGGGTGTGGGGGGGCAGTGTGTGTGTGGGGGGGGCAGTGTGTGTGGGGGGGACAGTGTGTGTGGGGGGGGCAGTGTGTGTGGGGGGCAGTGTGTGTGTGGGGGGGGCAGTGTGTGTGGGGGGGACAGTGTGTGTGGGGGGGGCAGTGTGTGTGTGGGGGGGGCAGTGTGTGTGGGGGGCAGTGTGTGTGGAGGGGGCAGTGTGTGTGGGGGGGGACAGTGTGTGTGTGGGGGGGGCAGTGTGTGTGGGGGGGACAGTGTGTGTGGGGGGGGCAGTGTGTGTGGGGGGGCAGTGTGTGTGTGGGGGGGCAGTATGTGTGGGGGGGACAGTGTGTGTGGGGGGGCAGTGTGTGTGTGGGGGGGGCAGTGTGTGTGGGGGGGCAGTGTGTGTGGAGGGGGCAGTGTGTGTGGGGGGGGACAGTGTGTGTGGGGGGGGATAGTGTGTGTGGGGGGGCAGTGTGTGTGGGGGGGGACAGTGTGTGTGGGGGGGCAGTGTGTGTGGGGGGGACAGTGTGTGTGTGGGGGCAGTGTGTGTGGGGGGACAGTGGTGTGTGGGGGGGGGGGGACAGTGTGTGTGTGGGGGGCAGTGTGTGTGTGGAGGGGGCAGTGTGTGGGGGCAGTGTGTGTGTGGGGGGGGCAGTGTGTGTGTGGGGGGGGCAGTGTGTGGGGGCAGTGTGTGTGTGGGGGGGGGCAGTGTGTGTGTGGGGGGGGGCAGTGTGTGTGTGGGGGGGGCAGTGTGTGTGTGGGGGGTGCAGTGTGTGTGTGGAGGGGGCAGTGTGTGTGTGTGGGGGCAGTGTGTGTGGAGGGGACAGTGTGTGTGGGGGGGACAGTGTGTGTGGGGGGGCAGTCTGTGTGTGGGGGGGCAGTGTGTGTGTGGGGGGGGCAGTGTGTGTGTGGGGGGGGCAGTGTGTGTGTGGGGGGTGCAGTGTGTGTGTGGAGGGGGCAGTGTGTGTGTGTGGGGGGCAGTGTGTGTGGAGGGGACAGTGTGTGTGGGGGGGACAGTGTGTGTGGGGGGGACAGTGTGTGTGGGGGGTGCAGTGTGTGTGTTGGGGGGGACAGTGTGTGTGGGGGGGGCAGTGTGTGTGGGGGGGGCAGTGTGTGTGGAGGGGGCAGTGTGTGTGTGTGGGGGCAGTGTGTGTGGGGGGGACAGTGTGTGTGGGGGGGGCAGTGTGTGTGGGGGGGGCAGTGTGTGTGGGGGGGGCAGTGTGTGTGGGGGGGACAGTGTGTGTGGGGGGGGCAGTGTGTGTGGGGGGGGCAGTGTGTGTGGAGGGGGCAGTGTGTGTGTGTGGGGGCAGTGTGTGTGGGGGGGACAGTGTGTGTGGGGGGGGCAGTGTGTGTGGAGGGGGCAGTGTGTGTGGAGGGGGCAGTGTGTGTGTGTGGGGGCAGTGTGTGTGGGGGGGACAGTGTGTGTGGGGGGGGACAGTGTGTGTGGGGGGGACAGTGTGTGTGGGGGTGCAGTGTGTGTGTGGGGGGGACAGTGTGTGTGTGGGGGGGGCAGTGTGTGTGGGGGGGGCAGTGTGTGTGGAGGGGGCAGTGTGTGTGGGGGGTGCAGTGTGTGTGTGGAGGGGGCAGTGTGTGTGTGGGGGGGGCAGTGTGTGTGGGGGGTGCAGTGTGTGTGGAGGGGGCAGTGTGTGTGGAGGGGGGCAGTGTGTGGGGGGCAGTGTGTGTGGGGGGGGCAGTGTGTGGGGGGCAGTGTGTGTGGGGGGGGCAGTGTGTGTGGGGGGGCAGTGTGTGTGGTTGGGACAGTGTGTGTGAGGGGGGACAGTGTGTGTGGAGGGGGCAGTGTGTGTGGGGGGGCAGTGTGTGTGGTTGGGACAGTGTGTGTGGGGGGGGGACAGTGTGTGTGGAGGGGGGCAGTGTGTGGGGGGCAGTGTGAGGGGGGGGGCAGTGTGTGGGGGGCAGTGTGTGGGGGTGGGCAGTGTGTGTGTGGGGGGGCAGTGTGTGTGTGGGGGGGCAGTGTGTGGGGGGGGCAGTGTGTGTGTGTGGGGGCGGCAGTGTGTGGGGGGGCAGTGTGTGGGGGGGGCAGTGTGTGGGGGGGGGGCAGTGTGTGGGGGGGCAGTGTGTGGGGGGGGCAGTGTGTGTGGTGTGGGGGCGGCAGTGTGTGGGGGGTGGGCAGTGTGTGGGGGGGCAGTGTGTGTGGGGGGGCAGTGTGTGGGGGGTGTTGTGTGGGGGCAGTGTGTGTGGGGGGGGGCGTGTGTGGGGGGGGGCAGTGTGTGTGGGGGGGGCAGTGTGTGGGGGGGGCAGTGTGTGTGGGGGGGCAGTGTGTGGGGGGGGCAGTGTGTGTGGGGGGGGCAGTGTGTGTGGGGGGTCAGTGTGTGTGTGGGGGGGCAGTGTGTGTGTGGGGGGGGCAGTGTGTGTGTGGGGGGGCAGTGTGTGTGTGGGGGGGGGGGAAGTGTGTGTGTGGGGGGGCAGTGTGTGTGTGGGGGGGGCATGTGTGTGTGGGGGGGCAGTGTGTGTGTGGGGGGGCAGTGTGTGTGTGTGGGGGCAGTGTGTGTGTGTGTGGGGGGGCAGTGTGTGTGTGTGTGGGGGGCAGTGTGTGTGTGTGGGGGCAGTGTGTGTGTGTGTGGGGGGGCAGTGTGTGTGTGTGTGGGGGGGGCAGTGTGTGGGGGGGCAGAGTGTGTGTGTGTGGGGGCAGTGTGTGTGAGTGTGGGGGGCAGTGTGTGTGTGGGGGGGCAGTGTGTGGGGGGCAGTGTGTGGGGGGGGCAGTGTGTGTGGGGGGGGCAGTGTGTGTGTGGGGGGGCATGTGTGTGTGTGGGGGGGGGCAGTGTGTGTGTGTGTGGGGGGCAGTGTGTGTGTGTGGGGGCAGTGTGTGTGGGGGGGGGCAGTGTGTGTGTGGGGGGGCAGTGTGTGTGTGTGTGGGGGGGCAGTGTGTGTGTGGGGGGCAGTGTGTGTGTGTGGGGGGGCAGTGTGTGTGTGGGGGGCAGTGTGTGTGTGTGGGGGGGGCAGTGTGTGGGGGGCAGTGTGTGTGTGTGTGGGGGGGCAGTGTGTGTGTGGGGGGGGGCAGTGTGTGTGTGTGGGGGCAGTGTGTGTGTGTGGGGGGGCAGTGTGTGTGTGGGGGGGCAGTGTGTGTGTGGGGGGGCAGTGTGTGTGTGTGGGGGGGCAGTGTGTGTGTGGGGGGGCAGTGTGTGTGGGGGGGGGGCAGTGTGTGTGTGGGGGGGGCAGTGTGTGTGTGTGGGGGCAGTGTGTGTGTGGGGGGGGCAGTGTGTGTGTGGGGGCAGTGTGTGTGTGGGGGGGGCAGTGTGTGTGTGGGGGGGCAGTGTGTGTGTGGGGGGGGCAGTGTGTGTGTGGGGGGGACAGTGTGTGTGTGGGGGGGCAGTGTGTGTGTGGGGGGGGACAGTGTGTGTGTGGGGGGGCAGTGTGTGTGTGGGGGGCAGTGTGTGTGTGGGGGCAGTGTGTGTGGGGGGGTGACTGTGTGTGTGATGGGGGCAGTGTGTGTGTGGGGGGGGCCAGGTGTGTGTGTGTGTGTGGGGGGGGGGCTGTGTGTGTGTGGGGGGGGACAGTGTGTGTGTGGGGGGGCAGTGTGTGTGTGGGGGGGCAGTGTGTGTGTGGGGGCAGTGTGTGTGTGGGGGGGGCAGTGTGTGTGTGTGGGGGGGCAGTGTGTGTGGGGGGGCAGTGTGTGTGTGGGGGCAGTGTGTGTGTGGGGGGGGACAGTGTGTGTGTGGGGGGGCAGTGTGTGTGTGGGGGCAGTGTGTGTGTGGGGGGGGACAGTGTGTGTGGGGGGGGACAGTGTGTGTGGGGGGGGCAGTGTGTGTGGGGGGGCAGTGTGTGGGGGGGGCAGTGTGTGTGGGGGGAGGCAGTGTGTGTGTGGGGGGGGGGGCAGTGTGTGTGGGGGAGCAGTGTGTGGGGGGGGCAGTGTGTGTGTGGGGGGGCAGTGTGTGTGGGGGGAGGCAGTGTGTGTGGGGGGGCAGTGTGTGGGGGGGGCAGTGTGTGTGTGGGGGGGGCAGTGTGTGTGGGGGGGCAGTGTGTGGGGGGCAGTGTGTGGGGGGGCAGTGTGTGTGTGGGGGGGCAGTGTGTGTGTGGGGGGAGGCAGTGTGTGTGGGGGAGGCAGTGTGTGTGGGGGAGGCAGTGTGTGTGTGGGGGGAGGCAGTGTGTGTGGGGGGGGCAATGTGTGTGGGGGGGCAGTGTGTGTGGGGGGGCAGTGTGTGTGTGTGGGGGGGCAGTGTGTGGGGGAGGGCAGTGTGTGTGGCCGGGGGGGGCTGTGTGTGGGGGGGGACAGTGTGTGTGGGGGGGGCAGTGTGTGTGTGTGGGGGGGCAGTGTGTGTGTGGGGGGGGCAGTGTGTGTGTGGGGGGCAGTGTCTGTGGGGGGGCAGTGTGTGGGGGGGGGGCAGTGTGTGAGGGGGGCAGTGTGTGTGTGGGGGGGCAGTGTGTGGGGGGGTAGTGTGTGTGTGTGGGGGGACAGTGTTTGTGTGTGGGGGGGCAGTGTGTGGGGGGGCAGTGTGTGGGGGGGCAGTGTGTGTGTGGGGGGGCGCAGTGTGTGGGGGGGCAGTGTGTCGGAGGGGCAGCGTGTGTGTGGGGGGGGCAGTATGTGTGTTGCGGGGGGCAGTGTGTGTGGGGGGGGGCAGCGTGTGTGTGGGGGGGGGCAGTGTGTGTGTGGGGGGGGCAGTGTGTGTGTTGCGGGGGGCAGTGTGTGTGGGGGGGGGCAGCGTGTGTGAGGGGGGCAGTGTGTATGTGTGGGGGGTGGCAGTGTGTGTGTGGGGGGGGCAGTGTGTGTGTGGGGGGGGGGTGTGTGTGTTGTGGGGGGGCAGTGTGTGTGTGGGGGGGCAGTGTGGGGGGGGGCAGTGTGTGGCGGGGGGCAATGTGTGTGGGGGGGCAGTGTGTGTGGGGAGGGGCAGTGTGTGGGGGGGGGCAGTGTGTGTGTGGGGGCAGTGTGTGTGGGGGGGGCTGTGTATGGGGGGGGCAGTGTGTGTGTGGGGGGGGCTGTGTGTGGGGGGGGCAGTGTGTGTGGGGGGGGGCTGTGTGCGGGGGGGGGCAGTGTGTGTGTGGGGGGGGCTGTGTGTGGGGGGGCAGTGTGTGGGGGGGCAGTGTGGGGGGTGAACAGTGTGTGGAGGGGGGGACAGTGTGTGTGGGGGTTAGGTTGGAGGGGTCCGGGTGAGGAATGGGGGTCAGGGTGGGGGAGGGGTGGGGGATTGTGGTCAGATAGGGGATAGGGTTTGGGGTGGGGTCGGGGTGGGGGTTCACGGTGGGTGGGTTCAGGAGGGGGTCGGGTTGGCGGCCTGTGATTAATGAGGTTTTGTTCTGTTTAATGTCCAGAAGGAAGAGGAGCTGAGGAAGGCGGAGGACAGGGCGAGGGTGAGGGAGGAGGGCCGGAAATGGGAGAGAGAACGAATGCAGCAAGAAAGAAAAGATACTGAAGGAAGAGAGAGAAAATACCGAGAGAGGGACCAGCGCGCCGAGGAAGAGCGGTAAGAGACGGGTCAAGCCACAGGTTCATGTGATCAGGCACACGAACAGGAGGAGGACATTCAGCCCCTCGAGCCTGTTACACAGGAACAGGAGGAGGACATTCAGCCCCTCGAGCCTGTTACACAGGAACAGGAGGAGGCCATTCAGCCCCTCGAGCCTGTTGCACAGGAACAGGAGGAGGCCATTCAGCCCCTCGAGCCTGTTACACAGGAACAGGAGGAGGCCATTCAGCCCCTCGAGCCTTTTACACAGGAACAGGAGGAGGACATTCAGCCCCTCGAGTCTGTTACACAGGAACAGGAGGAGGCCATTCAGCCCCTCGAGCCTGTTACACAGGAACAGGAGGAGGCCATTCAGCCCCTCGAGCCTGTTACACAGGAACAGGAGGAGGCCATTCAGCCCCTCGAGCCTGTTACACAGGAACAGGAGGAGGCCATTCAGCCCCTCGAGCCTGTTGCACAGGAACAGGAGGAGGCCATTCAGCCCCTCGAGCCTGTTGCACAGGAACAGGAAGAGGCCATTCAGCCCCTCGAGCCTGTTACACAGGAACAGGAGGAGGACATTCAGCCCCTCGAGCCTGTTACACAGGAACAGGAGGAGGCCCATTCAGTCCCTCGAGCCTGTTGCACAGGAACAGGAGGAGGCCATTCAGCCCCTCGAGCCTGTTACACAGGAACGGGAGTAGACCATTCAGCCCCTCGAGTCTGTTACACAGGAACAGGAGGAGGACATTCAGCCCCTCGAGCCTGTTGCACAGGAACAGGAGGAGGCCATTCAGCCCCTCGAGCCTGTTACACAGGAACAGGAGGAGGACATTCAGCCCCTCGAGCCTGTTACACAGGAACAGGAGGAGGCCATTCAGCCCCTCGAGCCTGTTGCACAGGAACAGGAGGAGGCCATTCAGCCCCTCGAGCCTGTTACACAGGAACAGGAGGAGGACATTCAGCCCCTCGAGCCTGTTACACAGGAACAGGAGGAGGACATTCAGCCCCTCGAGTCTGTTACACAGGAACAGGAGGAGGCCATTCAGTCCCTCGAGCCTGTTGCACAGGAACAGGAGGAGGCCATTCAGCCCCTCGAGCCTGTTACACAGGAACAGGAGGAGGCCATTCAGCCCCTCGAGCCTGTTACACAGGAACAGGAGGAGACCATTCAGCCCCTCGAGCCTGTTGCACAGGAACAGGAGGAGGCCATTCAGCCCCTCGAGCCTGTTACATAGGAACAGGAGGAGGCCCATTCAGCCCCTCGAGCCTGTTACACAGGAAACGCATAACCTCCCCGCTTTTGAATTCTATGCCTCGGCCTTTTAAGGCAAGTATTCCTTATTTCTTCTTAACCACCTCATCCACCTGGCCTACTCCCTTCAGGGATCTGTGGACCTGCACTCCATCCTGTACAGGTGGTGCTCTGACCCTGTACAGGTGGGGCCCTGACCCTGTACAGGTGGGACTCTGACCCTGTACAGGTGGGACTCTGTCCAGTGTCTGTACAGGTGGGACTCTGACCCTGTACAGGTGGGACTCTGACCCTGTACAGGTGGGACTCTGACCCTGTACAGGTGGGGCCCTGACCCTGTACAGGTGGAGTAGAAATGCAGAATAACGTACAAAATGGGATGGGACATGTACTTGAAGAGTAGTAATTTGTCGATCTATGGGGAAAGAGCTGGGGTGTGGGACTAAATCAGATAACTCTTTCAAAGGCCCAGCACAGATACAACGGGCCGAATAGCCTCCTGCAGTGCTGTAAGAGTAAAACTAATTTAATACCCAGACCAACAAAAGTCCATCACTCTCCGTGTTGAAGGTTTGCATTGACCCCCGGCCTCAGCAGCGTTTTGGGGGAGAGTCCCAGAGTCCCAGAGTGCCACTGCCCTGTGTGTGAGGAAGTGATTCCCCACCTCACCCCTCAGTGGCCGGGCTGTACTTTGAAGGTTCTGCCCCTTGTTCTGGACTCCCCCACCAGAGGGAATGGTTTCTCCCGGTCTACCCCATCCCGAGTCATCTTAAACACCTGGATTAGTTCATCCCACAATCTTCGATATTCCCGGGACTACAAACCTTGTCAACGTAGCCTGCCCTCGGAACTTAACCCTTTAGTCCCAGAATCACTCGGGTCAATCTGAGCTGCCCCCCTCCGAGACCAATATATCCTCCCTGAGGGGCAGGGACAGAACTGGACGCAGTTACTCCAGGTGGGACTCTGACCCTGTACAGGTGGGCCCCTGACCCTGTACAGGTGGGGCTCTGACCCTGTACAGGTGGGACTCTGACCCTGTACAGGTGGGACCCTGACCCTGTACAGGTGGGACCCTGACCCTGTACAGGTGGGCCCCTGACCCTGTACAGGTGGGGCTCTGACCCTGTACAGGTGGGACCCTGACCCTGTACAGGTGGGGCTCTGACCCTGTACAGGTGGGACTCTGACCCTGTACAGGTGGGACCCTGACCCTGTACAGGTGGGACCCTGACCCTGTACAGGTGGGACCCTGACCCTGTACAGGTGGGACTCTGTACAGCATCTGTACAGGTGGGGCTCTGACCCTGTACAGGTGGGACTCTGACCCTGTACAGGTGGGACTCTGACCCTGTACAGGTGGGACTCTGACCCTGTACAGGTGGGGCCCTGACCCTGTACAGGTGGGACTCTGACCCTGTACAGGTGGGGCTCTGACCCTGTACAGGTGGGACTCTGACCCTGTACAGGTGGGGCCCTGACCCTGTACAGGTGGGACTCTGACCCTGTACAGGTGGGACTCTGACCCTGTACAGGTGGGACTCTGTCCAGTGTCTGTACAGGTGGGACTCTGACCCTGTTCAGTTGGGACTCTGAGCCTGTACAGGTGGGGCCCTGACCCTGTACAGGTGGGACTCTGACCCTGTACAGGTGGGGCCCTGACCCTGTACAGGTGGGACTCTGATCCTGTACAGGTGGGACTCTGACCCTGTACAGGTGGAACTTTCTCCCTTTGTACTCCGGACCCCGAGATAAAGGCCAACATTCCATTCGCCTGTTCCCTTATTCTTGGACCTGGCTTTGAGTGATTTCAGTACTTGGGCCCTAAATCTCTCGTCTCCCCCACAGTCCCGAGCTGCTCACCATTTGGGGAACACTCCGATGGATCTTTCTCGGGTCCCGAGTGCTGTGCTGTATTGATGGTGGTTGCTTGCTTACCGATTGAAATGTCGTTCACTGACTCACGATGTACTCTATATCCTTATCAAGACCTGGCCAGCATAAATAACTGTGTGCAAAACTCTTGGTCAAGCACATTCCCAGGTGCTGGTCATGGAGGTCTCCTAATAATTTGGACCTGAATTTATTTGGTATAACCACTCTTGCACCCCACATGATACAATCTGTATCGACTGATAATTCATTCCTACGAATGAAGAATGGATGTGTATCTTTGTCTGTTACCTGGTTTGGCCATCCATTTGCAATATAATCATATACCGTTGACATCACTGGATCACATTTGGTTGCTCTATCAACCTCTTCAGCTGTGACTGGCAGTTCATCAATGTCTGAAAAATAAAACACTTCTTCCCTATCGGGTGTAACTTGTGATGGGGAAGGCAATCTAGACATTGCATCAGCATTACTGTGATCAGCTGATCATCTGTATTCAATATCCTATGTATATGCTGACAAAATCAAAGCCCATCTCTGCATTCGGGCTGCAGCTAATGTTGGAACTGGGGACTTTGGATGGAGGATTGCTGTTAGGGGATTATGGTCCGCAGCGATGGTAAACTTATGACCATACAAGTATTTGTGAAACTTCTTGACCCCAAAAATTAATGCCAAAGCTTCCCTTTCAATTTGCGCATAATTACTCTCACTGGCACTGAGAGTGCGTGAAGCAAAAGCAATTGGTCTCTCCTCCCCACTACTTAATACATGAGAGATCACTACCCCAACTCCATACGGAGAGGCATCACATGCTAGCTTAATCTCCTTAGATATGTCATAGTGAACTAACATGGTGCTCTCTACCAATTTGCTTTTACACTCCTTGAATGTTGTATCGCATTCTTTTGACCACTTCCAATGGACCTGTTTTTTCAAAAGTTCATTCAGTGGATGTAATACTGTCGCCAAATTTGGTAGGAACTTCCCATAATAGTTCAAAAGACCCAAGAATGAACGAAGTTCAGTGACATTCCTGGGAGTGGGTGCATTTCTGATCGCATCCAATTTTTCCATGGTTGGATGTAAACCATCTTTGTCTACTCTGTACCCTAAGTACTCCACTGAGTTTTTAAATAACTCACACTTACGAGCAGACACTCGTACTCTGTGCTTCTCTAGCCGTTTGAGGACTTCATTCAATATGTTATTATGAATTTGCCTATTTGGTGATGAAATTAGTATGTCATCCAAATAACATACTACCCCTTCAATATCTTGCAAAATCTGGATCATCACCCCTTGGAATATGGCAGGGGCGGAAGACACTCCAAACGGTAGCCTATTAAATTGATATAGGCCTAGATGAGAATTTATAGTCAAACATGACTTGGACTCCTCATCTAGTTCAAGCTGTAAGTAGGCATTCGTAAGATCCAGTTTTGAGAAGATCTGACCACCTGTCAGTGTTGTGAACAAATCTTCTATATTCGGCAATGTATTGGGGACATTACCCTCTAGAACCTGGTTTACGGTTACTTTATAATCACCACACAATCTTACCTTACCATCGGACTTAGGTACAACAACAATGGGTGTAGCCCAATTACATCAATCTATCTTACAAATAATGTTCTCAGTCTCTAGTCTTTTGAGTTCTTGCTCAACTTTCTCCTTGAGTGCATATGGTACGGAACGTGGCTTGTAGTAAACCGATCTAACGTCCTTCTGTACCCTGACACTCACCTTGAAGCCTTGGATCGGACTGCCCGTTTCACAGAATATCTTCGGATACTGCTTGATAACCTCATCCGTTGATGAAAATCTCGCTTCCACACAGAGAATCTTACTCCAATCCAGCCTCAGTGAGCTCAACCAATTTCTTCCTAGTAAGGCAGGCTTGTCTCCTTTCACTACTATTAGAGGCAAGTTCTGAAATTGATCTTTATATTTCACCGGTATGGTGATACAACCTACCACAGGAATTTTCTCTACCGAGTAGCCTCGCAGCTCTATCTTGGATTTCTCCAGTTGGAAATCACGCAATTTGTCGCAGTACAGTGACTCCGGTACTGCACTCACGGATGCACCCATGTCAATTTCCATTGGTATTTTGAATCCCGCAACATCTATGTGGATTTTGATGCTTTCCGAATCGTTGTCCGTTAACCTCGTGTTCCTGATGACGTGTAACTCTAACATCTCCTCATCCTGTTGTCGTTCTTCCATGCTATGTAGTCTCTTGGGATTTCTACTCAAAGCTTTGAACGCTGGACTCAGCTTTGAAAGCTGGTTTACCCTTCAGTCGGCATGCCTTCGCAAGATGCCCAGTCTTTCTGCAGAAGAAACACTCTGCCTTCACGTATGGACAACTTTGAGCAATGTGTTGTCCCAGGCACCTATAGCATGACTACGACGCTCTGTTAGAATTTCCAGTTTCTGAGACGTTTGGCCCCCATCATCTTTTACTTTGAACCTGCAGGTGATTTACCTCGGTTGACTGACGACCGTAATTATTATTTAATTCTCGGGAATATTGTTTGGCCATGCCCATCGACCTCGCTGTCTGACAAGCAATCTCAAAAGTCAAGTCATCCGTCGTTAATAACTTCCTTCGGATCGCATCATTTTTCACCCCACAAACAAAACAATCCCGCAATGCTCGGAATTGAAAGTTTCCAAAATTACAGTGCATTGATAGATTTTTTAATGCTTCGATGTCATCACTGATACTTTGATCAGTCTTTTGATTCCAAATCCCGAAACGATAGCTTTCAGCAATTTCTAACGGTTTGGGGTTATAGTGCTGCTCCAGCTTCATTAAAATCTCTTTAAGCGTTGTGTCCTTTGGCTCGTCAGGCACAAGCAGTTTTACAAGAGTGACATATAATGCCGGGCCTGCCTCCGATAAGAAGATCGCTTTCTTACGTTCCAACACAGCCCGGTTCTGGACTGCATTGTCTGGAACTTCGATTCTGTTATTTGCAGTGAAATACATTTCTAACCAATCCACTTACGCTTTAAAATGTTCCCGGTCATGTCTATATTCCCCCAAATGTTCAATTACACCTGCCATTTTAATCTCTAGCTGTTCACACCGTGTGCTGTATTTTACCTCGGATTTTGTAGCTTTTTCCAAAGACAGAAACTTCCAAAGTCTCTCTGTCGGCTGGCTGAATGCTTCACCAACAAAAGTTAAGCTTTAAATCATCCGAAAAAAATCCCATCTCGCCGCCAAATGTGATATATTCGCAGAGCACAGCACACACAGCTCATAACAGCTCTCTCGGAAGCCTCCAGAAATCTGCCTGGTTCTGTTTATTATTAACCCTGCAATTGCAGTACATACTACGTCCACATTCACAGTGTGGAGCTACAAACATTACAAGCTTACAGACATTACAATAGTGAAAAGCTGAGGCCCCAGTACTGATCCCAGGGGGTACAGTCTCAGGAGAAACAAGGTGTACAAAGGATTGAGGGAGGCAGAGAGCACTACAGTAAGAAATAGTACGGTATTAGAAACATAGAAACATAGAAGATAGATGCAGGAATGGGGTACTGCAGTTGCATGATCAGCCATGATCATATTGAATGGTGGTGCAGGCTCGAAGGGCCGAATGCCCATTCAGCCCTTCGAGCCTGCATCGCCATTCAATATGATCATGGCTGATCATGCAACTTCAGTACCCCATTCCTGCTTTCTCTCCATAACCCTTGATCCCTTTAGAAGTAAGGGCCACATCTTAACTCCCTTTTGAATATATCAAACGAACTGGCCTCAACAACTCTCTGTGGTAGAGAATTCCACAGGTTAACAACTCTCTGAGTGAAGAAGTTTCTCCTCATCTTGGTCCTAAATGGCCTACCCCTTATCCTTGGACTGTGTCCCCTGGTTCTTCACTTCCCCAACATTGGGAACATTCTTCTTGCATCTAACCTGTCCAATCCCGTCAGAATTTTATATGTTTCTATGAGATCCCCTCTCATTGTTCTAAATTCCAGTGAATATAAGCCCAGTTGATCCAGTCTTTCTTTATATGTCAGTCCTGCCATCCCGGGAAACAGTCTGGTGAACCTTTGCTTCACTCCCTCAATAGCAAGAATGTCCTTCCTCAGATTTGGAGACCAAAACTGCACACAATATTCCAGGTGTGGCCTCACCAGGGCCCTGTACAGGTGGGGGTCAGACTATGAGAGACATTGTTATCATCATCATCTTCATCATAGGCAGTCCCTCGAAGCGAGGATGACTTGCTTCCACGCCAGAAAGGGATGAGCTCACAGGTGTTTCAATGAAGGACCTAATATTCCGGATCCCGAACTACATCCTGAAGGGTGGAAGATGCCTGTGTGTGGGTTTGTTTAACATGGGGTGGTCGTTACACACCAGCCACCACACGGGGCTTGACAGAGCGAGGTCTTGGTCCAGTGGCAAGGGTTAACCAGGACCACTGGAGACCTGCTCTGCTGCACGGACCCAGTGCGCACACACATATCGCACAGTGTGGGCTGGGCCCGTGCTGCCCCTGGGCCCCTGGCCCCGAACTCACGCCTCTCCCTCTACAGTCTCTCACTGCTCCTTCGCCCCGATCTCGCCGCTCCGACCTGCGTGAGAACACCAGCGGCAGTCGGGGCCAGAAAAGGAGCGATGAGCGGCCTCGGGAGCAGCGTGGAGGCATGCCACGGCAAGGTACAGCACGAGCTGGTGCTGGAGGGCGACAGCAGCGAAGTGTGACGTCATCAAGGTCCAGGAGAGAATACAAGAAGGTCTAAGATAGGTTTACAGCGCACGTGTGTGAATACACGAAGTGTGGTAAATACGGTTGGTGAGCTGCAGCAGTAGACAAAACACACGGGAATATGATGTCATGGCGATAACAGAGACCTTGCTCAAATAAGGGGAGGATTGGGTATTAAATATTCCTGGACACAGGGTGTTCAGGAAAGATAGGGAAGGACAGAAGGAGGTGTGGTGGCAGTTTTGGTTAAGGAAAATATTTCAGTGCTGCAGAGAGGATGGCCTGGAGGGTTAACGGCACAATCTGGTGAAAGTTGAGAAACAATAAAGGTACCAAAGGGGAAAGGTACAGAGGATCAATACTAAACTGTCAGGGGGGCAGTACTGAGGGAGTGCCGCACTGTCAGGGGGGCAGTACTGAGGGAGTGCCGCACTGTCGGAGGGGCAGTACTGAGGGAGTGCCGCACTGTCAGGGGAGCAGTACTGAGGGAGTGCCGCACTGTCGAAGGGGCAGTACTGAGGGAGGGCCGCACTGTCGGAGGGGCAGTACTGAGGGAGTGCCGCACTGTCAGGGGGGCAGTACTGAGGGAGTGCCGCACTGTCGGAGGGGCAGTACTGAGGGAGGGCCGCACTGTCGGAGGGACAGTACTGAGGGAGCGCTGCACTGTCGGAGGGGCAGTACTGAGGGAGCGCTGCACTGTTGGGGGCAGTACTGAGGGAGTGCCGCACTGTCAGGGGGACAGTACTGAGGGAGCGCTGCACTGTCAGGGGGGCAGTACTGAGGGAGTGCCGCACTGTCAGGGGGGTAGTACTGAGGGAGCGCCGCACTGTCAGGGGGGCAGTACTGAGGGAGCGCCGCACTGTCAGGGGGGCAGTACTGAGGGAGTGCCGCACTGTCGGAGGGGCAGTACTGAGGTAGGGCCGCACTGTCGGAGGGGCAGTACTGAGGGAGCGGCGCACTGTCAGGAGGCAGTACTGAGGGAGTGACGCACTGTCGGAGGGGCAGTACTGAGGGGGCGCTGCACTGTCGGAGGGGCAGTACTGAGGGAGCGCTGCACTGTCGGAGGGGCAGTACTGAGGGAGCGCCGCACTGTCGGAGGAGCAGTACTGAGGGAGCGCCGCACTGTCGGAGGGGCAGGACTGAGGGAGAGCCGCACTGTCGGAGGGGCAGTACTGAGGGAGCGCCGCACTGTCAGAGGGGTGGTACTGTGGGAGCGCAGCACTGTCGGAGGGGCTGTCTTTCAGATGGGACATTGAAGCGAGGCCCAATTTGCCGCCACGTGGCTGTAAAAGATGTCCTGGCACTATGGGATGAAGGCGGGAGTGCTGCCTGTGTCCGGGTTGCCCAGTGCCGGGTCTCTATGTCGGTGATGGAATGTTTTGGTTCCATGTTTGTTGACTTGTTATTTTCAATTTCAGGAAAGCTCAGGCAAAGATAGTCGCAGAGAAACGGAACGAGGAGAGAATGAAATGGGTGAGTGTGAATTATCACTGTTACTAGGTGAGTGTGAATTATCACTGTTACTGGGTGAGTGTGAATCTCACTGTTACTGGGTGAGTGTGAATTATCACTGTTACTGGGTGAGTGTGAATCTCACTGTTACTGGGTGAGTGTGAATCTCACTGTTACTGGGTGAGTGTGAATTATCACAGTTACTGGGTGAGTGTAAATCTCACTGTTACTGGGTGAGTGTAAATTAACACTGTTATAGGGTGAGTGTGAATCTCACTGTTACTGGGTGAGTGTGAATCTCACTGTTACTGGGTGAGTGTGAATCTCACTGTTACTGGGTGAGTGTGAATCTCACTGTTACTGGGTGAGTGTGAATCTCACTGTTACTGGGTGAGTGTGAATTATCACTGTTACTGGGTGAGTGTGAATCTCACTGTTACTGGGTGAGTGTGAATTATCACTGTTACTGGGTGAGTGTGAATTATCACTATGACTGGGTGAGTGTGAATCTCACTGTTACTGGATGAGTGTGAATTATCACTGTTACTGGGTGAGTGTGAATCTCACTGTTACTAGGTGAGTGTGAATCTCATTGTTACTGGGTGAGTGTGAATTATCACTGTTACTGGGTGAGTGTGAATTATCACTGTTACTGGGTGAGTGTGAATCTCACTGTTACTGGGTGAGTGTGAATTATCACTGTTACTGGGTGAGTGTGAATTATCACTGTTACTGGGTGAGTGTGAATCTCACTGTTGCTGGGTGAGTGTAAATTATCACTGTTACTAGGTGAGTGTGAATCTCACTGTTACTGGGTGAGTGTAAATTAACACTGTTAGAGGGTGAGTGTAAATCTCACTGTTACTGGGTGAGTGTGAATCTCACTGTTACTGGGTGAGTGTAAATTAACACTGTTACTGGGTGAGTGTGAATTATCACTGTTACTGGGTGAGTGTAAATATCACTGTTACTGGGTGAGTGTGAATCTCACTGTTACTGGGTGAGTGTGAATCTCACTGTTACTGGGTGAGTGTGAATTATCACTGTTACTGGGTGAGTGTGAATTATCACTGTTACTGGGTGAGTGTGAATCTCACTGTTACTGGGTGAGTGTGAATTATCACTGTTACTGGGTGAGTGTGAATCTCACTGTTGCTGGGTGAGTGTAAATTATCACTGTTACTAGGTGAGTGCGAATTATCACTATTACTGGGTGAGTGTGAATTATCACTGTTACTGGGTGAGTGTGAATTATCACTATTACTGGGTGAGTGTGAATCTCACTGTTACTGGGTGAGTGTGAATTATCACTGTTACTGGGTGAGTGTGAATCTCACTGTTACTGGGTGAGTGTGAATTATCACTGTTACTGGGTGAGTGTGAATCTCACTGTTGCTGGGTGAGTGTGAATTATCACTGTTACTGGGTGAGTGTGAATTATCACTGTTACAAGGTGAGTGTGAATCTCATTGTTGTTGGGTAAGTGTGAATTATCACTGTTACAGGGTGAGTGTGAATTATCACTGTTACTGGGTGAATGTGAATCTCACTGTTACTGGGTGAGTGTGAATTATCACTGTTACTGGGTGAGTGTGAATTATCACTATTACTGGGTGAGTGTGAATCTCACTGTTACTGGATGAGTGTGAATTATCACTGTTACTGGGTGAGTGTGAATCTCACTGTTACTAGGTGAGTGTGAATCTCATTGTTGTTGGGTAAGTGTGAATTATCACTGTTATAGGGTGAGTGTGAATTATCACTGTTACTGGGTGAATGTGAATCTCACTGTGACTGGGTGAGTGTGAATTATCACTGTTACTGGGTGAGTGTGAATCTCACTGTTACTGGATGAGTGTGAATTATCACTGTTACTGGGTGAATGTAAATCCCACTGTTACTGGGTGAGTGTGAATCTCACTGTTACTGGGTGAGTGTGAATTATCACTGTTACTGGGTGAGTGTGAATCTCACTGTTACTGGGTGAGTGTGAATTATCACTGTTACTGGGTGAATGTAAATCTCACTGTTACTGGGTGAGTGTGAATCTCATTGTTGCTGGGTAAGTGTGAATTATCACTGTTACTGGGTGAATGTGAATCTCACTGTTACTGGTTGAGTGTGAATTATCACTGTTACTGGGTGAGTGTGAATTATCACTGTTACTGGGTGAGTGTGAATCTCACTGTTACTGGGTGAGTGTGAATTATTACTGTTACTGGGTGAGTGTGAATTATCACTGTTACTGGGTGAGTGTGAATTATCGCTGTTACTGGGTGAGTGTGAATTATCACTGTTACTGGGTGAGTGTCAATTATCACTGTTACTGAGTGAGTGTGAATTATCGCTGTTACTGGGTGAGTGTGAATTATCACTGTTACTGGGTGAGTGTGAATCTCACTGTACCTGGGTGAGTGTGAATTATCACTGTTACTGGGTGAGTGTGAATTATTACTGTTACTGGGTGAGTGTGAATTATCAATGTTACTGGGTGAGTGTGAATCTCGCTGTTACTGGGTGAGTGTGAATCTCAATGTTACTGGTTGAGTGTGAATCTCACTGTTACTGGGTGAGTGTGAATCTCACTGTTACTGGGTGAGTGTGACTCTCACTGTTATTGGGTGAGTGTGAATCTCACTGTTACTGGGTGAGTGTGAATTATTACTGTTACTGGGTGAGTGTGAATTATCAATGTTACTGGGTGAGTCTGAATTATCACTGTTACTGGGTGAGTGTGAATCTCACTGTTACTGGGTGAGTCTGAATTATCACTGTTACTGGGTGAGTGTGAATTATCACTGTTACTGGGTGAGTGTGACTCTCACTGTTACTGGGTGAGTGTGAATCTCACTGTTATTGGGTGAGTGTGAATCTCACTGTTACTGGGTGAGTGTGAATCTCACTGTTACTGGGTGAGTCTGAATTATCACTGTTGCTGGGTGAGTGTGAATCTCACTGTTACTGGGTGAGAGTGAATTATCACTGTTACTGGGTGAGTGTGAATTATCACTGTTACTGGGTGAGTGTGAATTATCACAGTTACTGGGTGATTGTGAATTATCACTGTTACTGGGTGAGTGTGAATCTCACTGTTACTGGGTGAGTCTGAATTATCACTGTTGCTGGGTGAGTGTGAATCTCACTGTTACTGGGTGAGAGTGAATTATCACTGTTACTGGGTGAGTGTGAATTATCACTGTTACTGGGTGAGTGTGAATCTCACTGTTACTGGGTGAGTGTGATTCTCTCTGTTGCTGGGTGAGTGTGAATCTCACTGTTACAGGGTCAGTGTGAATTATCACAGTTACTGGGTGAGTGTGAATCTCACTGTTACTGGGTGAGTGTGAATCTCACTGTTACTGGGTGAGTGTGAATTATCACTGTTACAGGGTGAGAGTGAATTATCACTGTTACTGGGTGAGTGTGAATCTCAGTTTTACTGGGTGAGTGTGAATCTCACTGTTAGAGGGTGAGTGTGAATCTCACTGTTACTGGGTGAGTGTGAATTATCACTGTTACTGGGTGAGTGTGAGTTATCTTTGTTACTGGGTGAGTGTGAATTATCACTGTTGCTGGGTGATTGTGAATTATCACTGTTACTGGGTGAGTGTGAATCTCACTGTTACTGGGTGAGTGTGAATTATCACTGTTACTGGGTGAGTGTGAATCTCCCTGTTTCTGGCTGAGTGTGAATTATCACTGTTACTGGGCGAGTGTGAATCTCACTGTTACTGGGTGAGTGTGAATTATCACTGTTACTGGGCGAGTGTGAACCTCACTGTTTCTGGGTGAGTGTGAATTATCGCTGTTACTGGGTGAGTGTGAATTATCACTGTTACTGGGTGAGTGTCAATTATCACTGTTACTGAGTGAGTGTGAATTATCGCTGTTACTGGGTGAGTGTGAATTATCACTGTTACTGGGTGAGTGTGAATCTCACTCTACCTGGGTGAGTGTGAATTATCACTGTTACTGGGTGAGTGTGAATCTCACTGTTACTGGGTGAGTGTGAATTATCACTGTTACTGGGTGAGTGTGAATTATCACTGTTACTGGGTGAGTGTGAATCTCACCGTTACTGGGTGAGTGTGAATCTCACTGTTACTGGGTGAGTGTGAATCTCACTGTTACTGGGTGAGTGTGAATTATCACTGTTACTGGGTGAGTGTGAATCTCCCTGTTTCTGACTGAGTGTGAATTATCACTGTTACTGGGCGAGTGTGAATCTCACTGTTACTGGGTGAGTGTGAATTATCACTGTTACTGGGCGAGTGTGAACCTCACTGTTTCTGGGTGAGTGTGAATTATCGCTGTTACTGGGTGAGTGTGAATTATCACTGTTACTGGGTGAGTGTCAATTATCACTGTTACTGAGTGAGTGTGAATTATCGCTGTTACTGGGTGAGTGTGAATTATCACTGTTACTGGGTGAGTGTGAATCTCACTCTACCTGGGTGAGTGTGAATTATCACTGTTACTGGGTGAGTGTGAATCTCACTGTTACTGGGTGAGTCTGAATTATCACTGTTGCTGGGTGAGTGTGAATCTCACTGTTACTGGGTGAGAGTGAATTATCACTGTTACTGGGTGAGTGTGAATTATCACTGTTACTGGGTGAGTGTGAATTATCACAGTTACTGGGTGATTGTGAATTATCACTGTTACTGGGTGAGTGTGAATTATCACAGTTACTGGGTGATTGTGAATTCTCACTGTTACTGGGTGAGTGTGAATCTCACTGTTACTGGGTGAGTCTGAATTATCACTGTTGCTGGGTGAGTGTGAATCTCACTGTTACTGGGTGAGAGTGAATTATCACTGTTACTGGGTGAGTGTGAATTATCACTGTTACTGGGTGAGTGTGAATCTCACTGTTACTGGGTGAGTGTGATTCTCTCTGTTGCTGGGTGAGTGTGAATTATCACTGTTACTGGGTGAGTGTGAATCTCACTGTTACAGGGTCAGTGTGAATTATCACAGTTACTGGGTGAGTGTGAATCTCACCGTTACTGGGTGAGTGTGAATCTCACTGTTACTGGGTGAGTGTGAATCTCACTGTTACTGGGTGAGTGTGAATCTCACTGTTACAGGGTGGGAGTGAATTATCACTGTTACTGGGTGAGTGTGAATCTCAGTTTTACTGGGCGAGTGTGAATCTCACTGTTAGAGGGTGAGTGTGAATCTCACTGTTACTGGGTGAGTGTGAATTATCACTGTTACTGGGTGAGTGTGAGTTATCTTTGTTACTGGGTGAGTGTGAATTATCACTGTTACTGGGTGAGTGTGAATCTCACTGTTACTGGGTGAGTGTGAATTATCACTGTTACTGGGTGAGTGTGAATCTCCCTGTTTCTGGCTGAGTGTGAATTATCACTGTTACTGGGCGAGTGTGAATCTCACTGTTACTGGGTGAGTGTGAATTATCACTATTACTGGGCGAGTGTGAACCTCACTGTTTCTGGGTGAGTGTGAATTATCGCTGTTACTGGGTGAGTGTGAATTATCACTGTTACTGGGTGAGTGTCAATTATCACTGTTACTGAGTGAGTGTGAATTATCGCTGTTACTGGGTGAGTGTGAATTATCACTGTTACTGGGTGAGTGTGAATCTCACTCTACCTGGGTGAGTGTGAATTATCACTGTTACTGGGTGAGTGTGAATCTCACTGTTACTGGGTGAGTGTGAATCTCACTGTTACTGGACGAGTGTAAATTATCACTGTAACTGATTGAGTTTGAATTATCACTGTTACTGGGTGGGTGTGAATTATCACTGTTACAGGGTGAGTATAAATTATCACTGTTACTGGGTGAGTGTGAATCTCACTGTTGCTGGGTGAGTGTGAATTATCACTGTTATTGTGTGAGTGTGAATTATCACTGTTACTGGGGGAGTGTGAATCTCACTGTTATTGGGTGAGTTTGAATTTCACTGTTACTGGGTGAGTGTGACTTATCACTGTTGCTGGGTGAGTGTGAATTATCACTGTTACTGGGTGAGTGTGAATCTCACTGTTACTGGGTGAGTGTGAATTATCACTGTTACTGGGTGAGTGTGAATCTCACTGTTACCTTGAGTGTGAATTTTCACTGTTACTGGGTGAGTGTGAATCTCACTGTTACTGGGTGAGTGTGAATTATTACTGTTACTGGGTGAGTGTGAATCTCACTGTTTCTGGGTGAGTGTGAATCTCACTGTTGCTGGGTGAGTGTGAATTATCACTGTTACTGTGTGAGTGTGAATCTCACTGTTACTGGGTGAGTGTGAATTATCACTGTTACTGGGTGAGTGTAAATTAACACTGTTACTGGGTGAGTGTGAATCTCACTGTTACTGGGTGAGTGTGAATCTCACTGTTGCTGGGTGAGTGTAAATTATCACTGTTACTGGGTGAGTGTGAATCTCACTGTTACATCCTGGAGCATCCATGATGCTGAGAATGACGTGAGTAGCATGTGTAGCGAGTTGGTCTTAACACAAGAGAAGGGTCCATAGCCAGATAGGGAATGGAAGACCAGCAGGAAGAGCAGTGCAAGGAAGGTAGTGCAGGGGTCCCCTGCGGTCATCCCCCTGCAAAACAGATACACCGCTTTGAGTACTGTTGAGGGGGATGACTCATCAGGGGAGGGCAGCAGCAGCCAAGTTCATGGCACCGTAGCTGGCTCTGCTGAACAGGAGGGCAGGAAAAAGAGTGGGAGAGCGATAGTGACAGGGGATTCAATTATAAGGGGAATAGATAGGCATTTCTGCGGCCGCAACCGAGACTCCAGGATGGTAATGTTGCCTCCCTGGTGCAAGGGTCAAGGATGTCTCGGAGCGGGTGCAGGACATTCTAAAAAGGGAGGGAGAACAGCCAGTTGTCGTGGTACACATTGGTACCAACGACACAGGTAAAAAACGGGATGAGGTCCTGCAAAATGAATTTCAGGACCTAGGAGCTAAATTAAAAAGTCGGACCTCAAAACTAGTAATCTCGGGATTGCTACCAGTGCCACGTGCTAGTCAGAGTAGGAATCGCAGGATAGCGCAGATGAATACGTGGCTTGAGCAGTGGTGCAGCAGGGAGGGATTCAAATTCCTGGGGCATTGGAACCGGTTCTGGGGGAGGTGGGAGCAGTACAAACCAGACGGTCTGCACCTGGGCAGGACCGGAACCAATGTCCTAGGGGGAGTGTTTGCTAGTGCTGTTGGGGAGGAGATAAACTAATATGGCAGGGGGATGGGAACCAATGCAGGGAGACAGAGGGAAACAAAAAGGAGACAAAAGCAAAAGACAGAAAGGAGATGAGGAAAAGTGGAGGGCAGAGAAACCCAAGGCAAAGAACAAAAAGGGCCACTGCACAGCAAAATTCTAAAAGAACAAAGGGTGTTAAAAAAACAAGCCTGAAGGCTTTGTCTTAATGCAAGGAGTATCCGTCATAAGGTGGATGAATTAACTGTGCAAATAGATGTTAACAAATATGATGTGATTGGGATTACAGAGACGTGGCTCCAGGATGATCAGGTCTGGGAACTCAACATCCAGGGGTATTCAACATTCAGGAAGGATAGAATAAAAGGAAAAGGAGGTGGGGTAGCATTGCTGGTTAAAGAGGAGATTAATGCAATAGTTAGGAAAGACATTAGCCTGGATGATGTGGAATCTATATGGGTAGAGCTGCAGAACACCAAAGGGCAAAAAACATTAGTGGGAGTTGTGTACAGACCTCCAAACAGTAGTAGTGATGTTGGGGAGGGCATCAAACAGGAAATTAGGGGTGCATGCAATAAAGATGCAGCAGTTATAATGGGTGACTTTAATATGCACATAGATTGGGCTAACCAAACTGGAAGTAATACGGTGGAGGAGGATTTCCTGGTGTGCATAAGGGATGGTTTTCCAGACCAATATGTCGAGGAACCAACTAGCAGGGAGGCCATCTGGACTGGGTGTTGTGTAATGAGAGAGGATTAATTAGCAATCTCGTTGTGCGAGGCCCCTTGGGGAAGAGTGACCATAATATGGTGGAATTCTACATTAGGATGGAGAATGAAACAGTTAATTCAGAGACCATGGTCCAGAACTTAAAGAAGGGTAACTTTGAAGGTATGAGGCGT
This sequence comes from Pristiophorus japonicus, assembly GCF_044704955.1. Taxonomy (NCBI): domain Eukaryota; kingdom Metazoa; phylum Chordata; class Chondrichthyes; family Pristiophoridae; genus Pristiophorus; species Pristiophorus japonicus. The sequence goes on from NC_091978.1 coordinate 3,418,284, forward strand.
GAATTGGCTAGGATAGATTGGCGAATGATACTTAAGGGGTTGACTGTGGATGGGCAATGGCAGACATTTAGAGACCGCATGGATGAACTACAACACTTGTACATTCCTGTCTGGCGTAAAAATAAAAAAGAGAAGGTGGCTCAACCGTGGCTATCTAGAGAAATCAGGGATAGTATTAAAGCCAAGGAAATGGCATACAAATTGGCCAGAAATAGCAGTGAACCTGGGGACTGGGAGTAATTTAGAACTCAGCAGAGGAGGACAAAGGGTTTGATTAGGGCAGGGAAAATGGAGTACGAGAAGAAGCTTGCAGGGAACATTAAGGCGGACTGCAAAAGTTACGATAGATATGTAAAGAGAAAAAGGTTAGTAAAGACAAACGTAGGTCCCCTGCAGTCAGAATCAGGGGAAGTTATAATGGAGAACAAAGAAATGGCACACCAATTGAGCAAGTGCTTTGGTTCGGTATTCACTAAGGAGGACACAAACAACCTTCCGGATATAAAAGGGGCCAGAGGGTCTAGTAAGGAGGAGGAACTGAGGGAAATCCTTATTAGTCGGGAAATTGTGTTGGGGAAATTGATGGGATTGAAGGCCGATAAATCCCCAGGGCCTGATGGTCTGCATCCCAGAGTACTTAAGGAGTTGGCCTTGGAAATAGCGGATGCATTGACAGTCATTTTCCAACATTCCATAGACTCTGGATCAGTTCCTATGGAGTGGAGGGTAGCCAAGGTAACCCCACTTTTTAAAAAAGGAGGGAGAGAGAAAACAGGGGATTATAGACCGGTCAGCCTGACCTCAGTAGTGGGTAAAATGATGGAATCAATTATTAAGGATGTCATAGCAGCGCATTTGGAAAGAGGTGACATGATAGGTCCAAGTCAGCATGAATTTGTGAAAGGGAAATCATGCTTGACAAATCTTCTGGAATTTTTTGAGGATGGTTCCAGTAGAGTGGATAAGGGAGAACCAGTTGATGTGGTATATTTGGACTTTCAGAATGCTTTCGACAAGGTCCCACACAAGAGATTAATGTGCAAAGTTAAAGCACATGGGATTGGGGGTAGTGTGCTGACGTGGATTGAGAACTGGTTGGCAGACAGGAAGCAAAGAGTAGGAGTAAATGGGGACTTTTCAGAATGGCAGGCAGTGACTAGTGGGGTACCGCAAGGTTCTGTGCTGGGGCCCCAGCTGTTTACATTGTACATTAATGATTTAGACGAGGGGATTATATGTAGTATCTCCAAATTTGCAGATGACACTAAGTTGGGTGGCAGTGTGAGCTGCGAGGAGGATGTTATGAGGCTGCAGAGTGACTTTGATAGGTTAGGTGAGTGGGCAAATGCATGGCAGATGAAGTATAATGTGGATAAATGTGAGTTTATCCACTTTGGTGGTAAAAACAGAGAGACAGACTATTATCTGAATGGTAACAGATTAGGAAAAGGGGAGGTGCAACGAGACCTGGGTGTCATGGTACATCAGTCATTGAAGGTTGGCATGCAGGTACAGCAGGCGGTTAAGAAAGTAAATAGCATGTTGGCCTTCATAGCGAGGGGATTTGAGTACAGGGGCAGGGAGGTGTTGCTACAGTTGTACAGGGCCTTGGTGAGGCCACACCTGGAGTATTGTGTACAGTTTTGGTAACCTAACTTGAGGAAGGACATTCTTGCTATTGAGGGAGTGCAGCGAAGGTTCACCAGACTGATTCCCGGGATGGCGGGACTGACCTATCAAGAAAGACTGGATCAACTGGGCTTGTATTCACTGGAGTTCAGAAGAATGAGAGGGGATCTCATAGAAACGTTTAAAAATCTGATGGGTTTAGACAGGTTAGGTGCAGGAAGAATGTTCCCAATGTTGGGGAAGTCCAGAACCAGGGGTCACAGTCTAAGGATAAGGGGTAAGTCATTTAGGACCGAGATGAGGAGAAACGTCTTCACCCAGAGAGTGGTGAACCTGTGGAATTCTCTACCACAGAAAGTTGTTGAGGCCAATTCACTAAATATATTCAAAAAGTAGTTAGAAGAAGTCCTTACTACTCGGGGGATCAAGGGGTATGGCGAGAAAGCAGGAATGGGGTACTGAAGTTGCATGTTCAGCCATGAACTCATTGAATGGCGGTGCAGGCTAGAAGGGCCGAATGGCCTATTCCTTCACCTATTTTCTATGTTTCTATGTTTCTATGTTACTGGGTGAGTGTGAATCTCACTGTTACTGGGTGAGTGTGGATCTCACTGTTACTGGGTGAGTGTGAATCTCACTGTTATTGGGTGAGTGTGAATTATCACTGTTCCTGCGTGAGTGTGAATTATCACTGTTACTGGGTGTGTGTGAATCTCACTGTTACTGGGTGAGTGAATTATCACTGTCACTGGGTGAGTGTGAATTATCACTGTTACTGGGTGAGTGTGAATCTCACTGTTACTGGGCGAGTGTGAATCTCAGTTACTGGGTGAGTGTGAATCTCACTGTTGCTGGGTGAGTGTTAATTATCATTGTTACTGGGTGAGTGTGAATCTCACTGTTACTGGGTGAGTGTGAATTATCACTGTTACTGGGTGAGTGTGAATCTCACTGTTACTGGGTGAGTGTGAATTATCACTGTTACTGGGTGAGTGTGAATTATCACTGTTACTGGGCGAGTGTGAATCTCAGTTACTGGGTGAGTGTGAATCTCACTGTTGCTGGGTGAGTGTGAATTATCATTGTTACTGGGTGAGTGTGAATTATCACAGTTACTGGGTGAGTGTGAATTATCACTGTTACTGGGTGAGTGTTAGTTATCACTGTTACTGGGTGAGTGTGAATTATTACTGTTACTGGGTGAGTGTGAGTTATCAATGTTACTGGGTGAGTGTGACTTATTACTGTTACTGGGTGCGTGTGAATTATCACTGTTACTGGGTGAGTGTGAATCTCACTGTTACTGGGTGAGTGTGAATTATCACTGTTACTGGGTGAGTGTGAGTTATCACTGTTACTGGGTGAGTGTGAATTATTACTGTTACTGGGTGAGTGTGAATTATCAATGTTACTGGGTGAGTGTGAATCTCGCTGTTACTGGGTGAGTGTGAATCTCACTGTTACTGGTTGAGTGTGAATCTCACTGTTGCTGGGTGAGTGTGAATCTCACTGTTACTGGGTGAGTGTGATTCTCTCTGTTGCTGGGTGAGAGTGAATTATCACTGTTACTGGGTGAGTGTGAATCTCAGTTTTACTGGGTGAGTGTGAATCTCACTGTTACTGGGTGAATGTGAATTATCACTGTTACAGGGTGAGTGTGAATTATCACTGTTACTGGGTGAGTGTGAATCTCACTGTTACTGGGTGAGTGTGATTCTCTCTGTTGCTGGGTGAGTGTGAATTATCACTGTTACTGGGTGAGTGTGAATCTCACTGTTACTGGGTGAGAGTGAATTATCACTGTTACTGGGTGAGTGTGAATCTCAGTTTTACTGGGTGAGTGTGAATCTCACTGTTACTGGGTGAGTGTGAATCTCACTGTTACTGGGTGAGTGTGAATTATCACTGTTACTGGGTGAGTGTGAATCTCACTGTTACAGGGTGAGTGTGAATTATCACTGTTACTGGGTGAGTGTGAATCTCACTGTTACTGGGTGAGTGTGATTCTCTGTGTTGCTGGGTGAGTGTGAATTATCACTGTTACTGGGTGAGTGTGAATTTCACTGTTAGAGGGTGAGTGTGAATCTCACTGTTACTGGGTGAGTGTGAATTATCACTGTTACAGGGTGAGTGTGAATCTCACTGTTACAGGGTGAGTGTGAATTATCACTGTTACTGGGTGAGTGTGAATCTCACTGTTACTGGGTGAGTGTGAATTATCACTGTTACTGGGTGAGTGTGAATCTCACTGTTACAGGGTGAGTGTGAATTATCACTGTTACTGGGTGAGTGTGAATCTCACTGTTACTGGGTGAGTGTGAATTATCACTGTTACTGGGTGAGTGTGAGTTATCTTTGTTACTGGGTGAGTGTGAATTATGACTGTTGCTGGGTGATTGTGAATTATCACTGTTACTGGGTGAGTGTGAATTATCACTGTTACTGGGTGAGTGTGAGTTATCACTGTTACTGGGTGAGTGTGAATTATTACTGTTACTGGGTGAGTGTGAATTATCAATGTTACTGGGTGAGTGTGAATCTCGCTGTTACTGGGTGAGTGTGAATCTCACTGTTACTGGTTGAGTGTGAATCTCACTGTTGCTGGGTGAGTGTGAATCTCACTGTTACTGGGTGAGTGTGATTCTCTCTGTTGCTGGGTGAGAGTGAATTATCACTGTTACTGGGTGAGTGTGAATCTCAGTTTTACTGGGTGAGTGTGAATCTCACTGTTACTGGGTGAATGTGAATTATCACTGTTACAGGGTGAGTGTGAATTATCACTGTTACTGGGTGAGTGTGAATCTCACTGTTACTGGGTGAGTGTGATTCTCTCTGTTGCTGGGTGAGTGTGAATTATCACTGTTACTGGGTGAGTGTGAATCTCACTGTTACTGGGTGAGAGTGAATTATCACTGTTACTGGGTGAGTGTGAATCTCAGTTTTACTGGGTGAGTGTGAATCTCACTGTTACTGGGTGAGTGTGAATCTCACTGTTACTGGGTGAGTGTGAATTATCACTGTTACTGGGTGAGTGTGAATCTCACTGTTACAGGGTGAGTGTGAATTATCACTGTTACTGGGTGAGTGTGAATCTCACTGTTACTGGGTGAGTGTGATTCTCTGTGTTGCTGGGTGAGTGTGAATTATCACTGTTACTGGGTGAGTGTGAATTTCACTGTTAGAGGGTGAGTGTGAATCTCACTGTTACTGGGTGAGTGTGAATTATCACTGTTACAGGGTGAGTGTGAATCTCACTGTTACAGGGTGAGTGTGAATTATCACTGTTACTGGGTGAGTGTGAATCTCACTGTTACTGGGTGAGTGTGAATTATCACTGTTACTGGGTGAGTGTGAATCTCACTGTTACAGGGTGAGTGTGAATTATCACTGTTACTGGGTGAGTGTGAATCTCACTGTTACTGGGTGAGTGTGAATTATCACTGTTACTGGGTGAGTGTGAGTTATCTTTGTTACTGGGTGAGTGTGAATTATGACTGTTGCTGGGTGATTGTGAATTATCACTGTTACTGGGTGAGTGTGAATCTCACTGTTACTGGGTGAGTGTGAATTATCACTGTTACTGGGTGAGTGTGAATTATCGCGGTTACTGGGTGAGTGTGAATCTCACTGTTACTGGGTGAGTATTAATCTCACTGTTTCTGGCTGAGTGTGAATTAGAAACATAGAAACATAGAAAATAGGTGCAGAAGTAGGCCATTCGGTCCTTCGAGCCTGCACCGCCATTCAATGAGTTCATGGCTGAACATGCAACTTCAGTACCCCATTCCTGCTTTCTCGCCATACCCCTTGATCCCCCGAGTAGTAAGGACTTCCTCTAAATCCCTTTTGAATATATTTAGTGAATTGTCCTCAACTACTTTCTGTGGTAGAGAATTCCACAGGTTCACCACTCTCTGGGTGAAGAAGTTTCTCCTCATCTCGGTCCTAAATGGCTTACCCCTTATCTTTAGACTGTGACCCCTGGTTCTGGACTTCCCCAACATTGGGAACATTCTTCCTGCATCTAACCTGTCTAAACCCGTCAGAATTTTAAACGTTTCTATGAGGTCCCCTCTCATTCTTCTGAACTGCAGTGAATACAAGCCCAGTTGATCCAGTCTTTCTTGATAGGTCAGTCCCACCATCCCGGGAATCAGTCTGGTGAATCTTCGCTGCACTCCCTCAATAGCAAGAATGTCCTTCCTCAAGTTAGGAGACCAAAACTGTACACAATACTCCAGGTGTGGCCTCACCAAGGCCCTGTACAACTGCAGCAACACCTCCCTGCCCCTGTACTCAAATTCCCTCGCTATGAAGGCCAACATGCCATTTGCTTTCTTAACCGCCTGCTGTACCTACATGCCAACCTTCAATGACTGATGTACCATGATACCCAGGTCTCGTTGCACCTCCCCTTTTTCTAATCTGTCACCATTCAGATAATAGTCTGTCTCTCTGTTTTTACCACCAAAGTGGATAACCTCACATTTATCCACATTATACTGCATCTGCCATGCATTTGCCCACTCACCTAACCTGTCCAAGTCACTCTGCAGCCTCATAGCATCCTCCTCGCAGCTCACACTGCCACCCAACTTAGTGTCAGCCGCAAATTTGGAGATACTACATTTAATCCCCTCGTCGAAGTCATTAATGTACAGTGTAAACAGCTGGGGCCCCAGCACAGAACCTTGCGGTACCCCACTAGTCACTGCCTGCCATTCTGAAAAGTACCCATTTACTCCCACTCTTTGCTTCCTGTCTGCCAACCAGTTCTCAATCCACGTCAGCACACTACCCCCAATCCCATGTGCTTTAACTTTGCACATTAATCTCTTGTGTGGGACCTTGTCGAAAGCCTTCTGAAAGTCCAAATATACCACATCAACTGGTTCTCCCTTGTCCACTTTACTGGAAACATCCTCAAAAAATTCGAGAAGATTTGTCAAGCATGATTTCCCTTTCACAAATCCATGCTGACTTGGACCTATCATGTCACCATTTTCCAAATGCACTGCTATGACATCCTTAATAATTGATTCCATCATTTTACCCACTACTGAGGTCAGGCTGACCGGTCTATAATTCCCTGTTTTCTCTCTCCCTCCTTTTTTAAAAAGTGGGGTTACATTGGCTACCCTCCACTCGATAGGAACTGATCCAGAGTCAATGGAATGTTGGAAAATGACTGTCAATGCATCCGCTATTTCCAAGGCCACCTCCTTAAATACTCTGGGATGCAGTCCATCAGGCCCTGGGGATTTATCGGCCTTCAATCCCATCAATTTCCCCAACACAATTTCTCGACTAATAAAGATTTCCCTCAGTTCCTCCTCCTTACTAGACCCTCTGACCCCTTTTATATCCGGAAGGTTGTTGGTGTCCTCCTTAGTGAATACCGAACCAAAGCACTTGTTCAATTGATCCGCCATTTCTTTGTTCCCCGTTATGACTTCCCCTGATTCTGACTGCAGGGGACCTACGTTTGTCTTTACTAACCTTTTTCTCTTTACATACCTATGGAAACTTTTGCAATCCGCCTTAATGTTCCCTGCAAGCTTCTTCTCGTACTCCATTTTCCCTGCCCTAATCAAACCCTTTGTCCTCCTCTGCTGAGTTCTAAATTTCTCCCAGTCCCCGGGTTCGCTGCTATTTCTGGCCAATTTGTATGCCACTTCCTTGGCTTTAATACTATCCCTGATTTCCCTTGATTGCCACGGTTGAGCCACCTTCCCTTTTTTATTTTTACACCTGACAGGAATGTACAATTGTTGTAGTTCATCCATGCGGTCTCTAAATGTCTGCCATTGCCCATCCACAGTCAACCCCTTAAGTATCATTCGCCAATCTATCCTAGCCAATTCACGCCTCATACCTTCAAAGTTAGCCTTCTTTAAGTTCTGGACCATGGTCTCTGAACTAACTGTTTCATTCTCCATCCTAATGCAGAATTCCACCATATTATGGTCACTCTTCCCCAAGGGGCCTCGCACAATGAGATTGCTCATTAATCCTCTCTCATTACACAACACCCAGTCTAAGACGGCCTCCCCCCTAGTTGGTTCCTCGACATATTGATCTAGAAAACCATCCCTTATGCACTCCAGGAAATCCTCCTCCACCGTATTGCTTCCAGTTTGGCTAGCCCAATCTATGTGCTTATTAAAGTCACCCATTATAAATGCTGCACCTTTTCCTAATTTCCTGTTTGATACCCTCCCCAACATCACTACTACTGTTTGGAGGTCTGTACACAACCCCCACTAATGTTTTTTGCCCTTTGGTGTTCTGCAGCTCTAACCATATAGATTCCACATCATCTAAGCTAATGTCCTTCCTAACTATTGCATTAATCTCCTCTTTAACCAGCAATGCTACCCCACCTCCTTTTCCTTTTATTCTATCCTTCCTGAATGTTGAATACCCCTGGATGTTGAGTTCCCAGCCCTGATCATCCTGGAGCCACGTCTCCGTAATCCCAATCACATCATATTTGTTAACATCTATTTGCACAGTTAATTCATCGACCTTATTGCGGATACTCCTTGCATTAAGACACAAAGCCTTCAGACTTGTTTTTTTAACACCCTTTGTCCTTTTAGAATTTTGCTGTACAGTGGCCCTTTTTGTTCTTTGCCTTGGGTTTCTCTGCCCTCCACTTTTCCTCATCTCCTTTCTGTCTTTTGCTTTTGCCTCCTTTTTGTCTCCCTCTGTCTCCCTGCATTGGTTCCCATCCCCCTGCCATATTAGTTTAACTCCTCCCCAACAGCACTAGCAATTATCACTGTTACTGGGTGAGTGTGAATCTCACTGTTTCTGGCTGAGTGTGAATTATCACTATTACTGGGTGAGTGTGAATTATCACTGTTACTGGGTGAGTATGAATTATCACTGTTGCTGGGTGATTGTGAATTATCACTGTTACTGGGTGAGTGTGAATCTCACTGTTACCGGGTGAGTGTGAATTATCACTGTTACTGGGTGAGTGTGAATCTCACTGTTACTGGGTGAGTGTGAATTATCACTGTTACAGGGTGAGCGTGTATCTCACTGTTACAGGGTGAGTGTGAATCTCATTGTTACTGGGTGAGTGTGAATTATCACAGTTACTGGGTGAGCGAGAATCTCACTGTTACTGGGTGAGTGTGAATTATCACTGTTACTGGGTGAGTGTGAATCTCACTGTTACTGGACGAGTGTGAATTATCACTGTTACTGGGTGAGTGTGAATTATCACTGTTACTGGGTGAGTGTGAATCTCACTTTTTCTGGCTAAGTGTGAATTATCACTGTTACTGGGTGAGTGTGAATTATCACTGTTACTGGGTGAGTGTGAATCTCACTGTTTCTGGGTGAATGTGAATTATCACGGTTACTGCGTGAGAATGAATCTCACTGTTTCTGGCTTAGTGTGAATTATCACTGTTACTGGGTGAGTGTGAATTATCACTGTTGCTGGGTGATTGTGAATTATCACTGTTACTGGGTGAGTGTGAATCTCACTGTTACCGGGTGAGTGTGAATTATCACTGTTACTGGGTGAGTGTGAATCTCACTGTTACTGGGTGAGTGTGAATTATCACTGTTACAGGGTGAGCGTGTATCTCACTGTTACAGGGTGAGTGTGAATCTCATTGTTACTGGGTGAGTGTGAATTATCACAGTTACTGGGTGAGCGAGAATCTCACTGTTACTGGGTGAGTGTGAATTATCACTGTTACTGGGTGAGTGTGAATCTCACTGTTACTGGACGAGTGTGAATTATCACTGTTACTGGGTGAGTGTGAATCTCACTGTTTCTGGCTGAGTGTGAATTATCACTGTTACTGGGTGAGTGTGAATCTCACTGTTACTGGGTGAGTGTGAATTATCACTGTTACTGGGTGAGTGTGAATTATCACTGTTACTGGGTGAGTGTGAATCTCACTTTTTCTGGCTGAGTGTGAATTATCACTGTTAATGGGTGAGTGTGAATTATCACTGTTACTGGGTGAGTGTGAATCTCACTGTTTCTGGGTGAATGTGAATTATCACTGTTACTGGGTGAGAATGAATCTCACTGTTTCTGGCTTAGTGTGAATTATCACTGTTACTGGGTGAGTGTGAATTATCACTGTTTCTGGCTTAGTGTGAATTATCACTGTTGCTGGGTGATTGTGAATTATCACTGTTACTGGGTGAGTGTGAATCTCACTGTTACCGGGTGAGTGTGAATTATCACTGTTACTGGGTGAGTGTGAATCTCACTGTTACTGGGTGAGTGTGAATTATCACTGTTACAGGGTGAGCGTGTATCTCACTGTTACAGGGTGAGTGTGAATCTCATTGTTACTGGGTGAGTGTGAATTATCACAGTTACTGGGTGAGCGAGAATCTCACTGTTACTGGGTGAGTGTGAATTATCACTGTTACTGGGTGAGTGTGAATCTCACTGTTACTGGACGAGTGTGAATTATCACTGTTACTGGGTGAGTGTGAATTATCACTGTCACTGGGTGAGTGTGAATCTCACTGTTACTGGGTGAGTGTGAATTATCACTGTTACTGGGTGAGTGTGAATTATCACTGTTACTGGGTGAGTGTGAATCTCACTGTTGCTGAGTGAGTGTGAATTATCACTGTTACTGGGTGAGTGTGAATCTCACTGTTGCTGGGTGAGTGTGAATCTCACTGTTGCTGGGTGAGTGTGAATTATTACTGTTACTGGGTGAGTGTGCATCTCACTGTTGCTGGGTGAGTGTGAATCTCACTGTTGCTGGGTGAGCGTGAATCTCACTGTTACAGGGTGAGTGTGAATTATCACTGTTACTGGGTGAGTGTGAATCTCACTGTTTCTGGGTGAGTGTGAATTATCACTCTTACTGGGTGAGTGTGAATTATCACTGTTTCTGGGTGAGTGTGAATTATCACTGTTACTGGGTGAGTGTGAATCTCCCTGTTTCTGGCTGAGTGCGAATTATCACTGTTACTGGGCGAGTGTGAATCTCACTGTTTCTGGGTGAGTGTGAATTATCACTCTTACTGGGTGAGTGTGAATTATCACTGTTTCTGGGTGAGTGTGAATTATCACTGTTACTGGGTGAGTGTGAATCTCCCTGTTTCTGGCTGAGTGTGAATTATGACTGTTACTGGGCGAGTGTGAATCTCACTGTTACTGGGTGAGTGTGAATTATCACTATTACTGGGCGAGTGTGAACCTCACTGTTTCTGGGTGAGTGTGAATTATCGCTGTTACTGGGTGAGTGTGAATTATCACTGTTACTGGGTGAGTGTCAATTATCACTGTTACTGAGTGAGTGTGAATTATCGCTGTTACTGGGTGAGTGTGAATTATCACTGTTACTGGGTGAGTGTGAATCTCACTGTACCTGGGTGAGTGTGAATTATCACTGTTACTGGGTGAGTGTGAATCTCACTGTTACTGGGTGAGTGTGAATCTCACTGTTACTGGACGAGTGTAAATTATCACTGTAACTGATTGAGTTTGAATTATCACTGTTACTGGGTGAGTGTGAATTATCACTGTTACAGGGTGAGTATAAATTATCACTGTTACTGGGTGAGTGTGAATCTCACTGTTGCTGGGTGAGTGTGAATTATCACTGTTACTGTGTGAGTGTGAATTATCACTGTTACTGGGGGAGTGTGAATCTCACTGTTATTGGGTGAGTGTGAATTTCACTGTTACTGGGTGAGTGTGACTTATCACTGTTGCTGGGTGAGTGTGAATTATCACTGTTACTGGGTGAGTGTGAATCTCACTGTTACTGGGTGAGTGTGAATTATCACTGTTACTGGGTGAGTGTGAATCTCACTGTTACCTTGAGTGTGAATTTTCACTGTTACTGGGTGAGTGTGAATCTCACTGTTACTGGGTGAGTGTGAATTATTACTGTTACTGGGTGAGTGTGAATCTCACTGTTACTGGGTGAGTGTGAATCTCACTGTTTCTGGGTGAGTGTGAATCTCACTGTTGCTGGGTGAGTGTGAATTATCACTGTTACTGTGTGAGTGTGAATTATCACTGTTACTGGGTGAGTGTGAATCTCACTGTTACTGGGTGAGTGTGAATTATCACTGTTACAGGGTGAGCGTGTATCTCACTGTTACAGGGTGAGTGTGAATCTCATTGTTACTGGGTGAGTGTGAATTATCACAGTTACTGGGTGAGCGAGAATCTCACTGTTACTGGGTGAGTGTGAATTATCACTGTTACTGGGTGAGTGTGAATCTCACTGTTACTGGACGAGTGTGAATTATCACTGTTACTGGGTGAGTGTGAATCTCACTGTTTCTGGCTGAGTGTGAATTATCACTGTTACTGGGTGAGTGTGAATCTCACTGTTACTGGGTGAGTGTGAATTATCACTGTTACAGGGTGAGCGTGTATCTCACTGTTACTGGGTGAGTGTGAATCTCATTGTTACTGGGTGAGTATGAATTATCACAGTTACTGGGTGAGCGAGAATCTCACTGTTACTGGGTGAGTGTGAATTATCACTGTTACTGGGTGAGTGTGAATCTCACTGTTACTGGACGAGTGTGAATTATAACTGTTACTGGGTGAGTGTGAATTATCACTGTTACTGGGTGAGTGTGAATCTCACTTTTTCTGGCTGAGTGTGAATTATCACTGTTACTGGGTGAGTGTGAATTATCACTGTTACTGGGTGAGTGTGAATCTCACTGTTTCTGGGTGAATGTGAATTATCACTGTTGCTGGGTGAGAATGAATCTCACTGTTTCTGGCTTAGTGTGAATTATCACTGTTACTGGGTGAGTGTGATTTATCACTGTTTCTGGCTTAGTGTGAATTATCACTGTTACTGGGTGAGTGTGAATTATCACTGTTGCTGGGTGATTGTGAATTATCACTGTTACTGGGTGAGTGTGAATCTCACTGTTACCGGGTGAGTGTGAATTATCACTGTTACTGGGTGAGTGTGAATCTCACTGTTACTGGGTGAGTGTGAATTATCACTGTTACAGGGTGAGCGTGTATCTCACTGTTACAGGGTGAGTGTGAATCTCATTGTTACTGGGTGAGTGTGAATTATCACAGTTACTGGGTGAGCGAGAATCTCACTGTTACTGGGTGAGTGTGAATTATCACTGTTACTGGGTGAGTGTGAATCTCACTGTTACTGGACGAGTGTGAATTATCACTGTTACTGGGTGAGTGTGAATTATCACTGTCACTGGGTGAGTGTGAATCTCACTGTTACTGGGTGAGTGTGAATTATCACTGTTACTGGGTGAGTGTGAATTATCACTGTTACTGGGTGAGTGTGAATCTCACTGTTGCTGAGTGAGTGTGAATTATCACTGTTACTGGGTGAGTGTGATTCTCACTGTTGCTGGGTGAGTGTGAATCTCACTGTTGCTGGGTGAGTGTGAATTATTACTGTTACTGGGTGAGTGTGCATCTCACTGTTGCTGGGTGAGTGTGAATCTCACTGTTGCTGGGTGAGCGTGAATCTCACTGTTACAGGGTGAGTGTGAATTATCACTGTTACTGGGTGAGTGTGAATCTCACTGTTTCTGGGTGAGTGTGAATTATCACTCTTACTGGGTGAGTGTGAATTATCACTGTTTCTGGGTGAGTGTGAATTATCACTGTTACTGGGTGAGTGTGAATCTCCCTGTTTCTGGCTGAGTGCGAATTATCACTGTTACTGGGCGAGTGTGAATCTCACTGTTTCTGGGTGAGTGTGAATTATCACTCTTACTGGGTGAGTGTGAATTATCACTGTTTCTGGGTGAGTGTGAATTATCACTGTTACTGGGTGAGTGTGAATCTCCCTGTTTCTGGCTGAGTGTGAATTATGACTGTTACTGGGCGAGTGTGAATCTCACTGTTACTGGGTGAGTGTGAATTATCACTATTACTGGGCGAGTGTGAACCTCACTGTTTCTGGGTGAGTGTGAATTATCACTGTTACTGGGTGAGTGTCAATTATCACTGTTACTGAGTGAGTGTGAATTATCGCTGTTACTGGGTGAGTGTGAATTATCACTGTTACTGGGTGAGTGTGAATCTCACTCTACCTGGGTGAGTGTGAATTATCACTGTTACTGGGTGAGTGTGAATCTCACTGTTACTGGGTGAGTGTGAATCTCACTGTTACTGGACGAGTGTAAATTATCACTGTAACTGATTGAGTTTGAATTATCACTGTTACTGGGTGAGTGTGAATTATCACTGTTACAGGGTGAGTATAAATTATCACTTTTACTGGGCGAGTTTGAATCTCACTGTTGCTGGGTGAGTGTGAATTATCACTGTTACTGTGTGAGTGTGAATTATCACTGTTACTGGGGGAGTGTGAATCTCACTGTTATTGGGTGAGTGTGAATTTCACTGTTACTGGGTGAGTGTGACTTATCACTGTTGCTGGGTGAGTGTGAATTATCACTGTTACTGGGTGAGTGTGAATCTCACTGTTACTGGGTGAGTGTGAATTATCACTGTTACTGGGTGAGTGTGAATCTCACTGTTACCTTGAGTGTGAATTTTCACTGTTACTGGGTGAGTGTGAATCTCACTGTTACTGGGTGAGTGTGAATTATTACTGTTACTGGGTGAGTGTGAATCTCACTGTTACTGGGTGAGTGTGAATCTCACTGTTTCTGGGTGAGTGTGAATCTCACTGTTGCTGGGTGAGTGTGAATTATCACTGTTACTGTGTGAGTGTGAATCTCACTGTTACTGGGTGAGTGTGAATTATCACTGTTACTGGGTGAGTGTAAATTAACACTGTTACTGGGTGAGTGTGAATCTCACTGTTACTGGGTGAGTGTAAATTAACACTGTTACTGGGTGAGTGTGAATCTCACTGTTACTGGGTGAGTGTGAATCTCACTGTTACTGGGTGAGTGTGAATCTCACTGTTACTGGGTGAGTGTGAATTATCACTGTTACTGTGTGAGTGTGAATCTCACTGTTACTGGGTGAGTGTGAATTATCACTGTTACTGGGTGAGTGTAAATTAACACTGTTACTGGGTGAGTGTGAATCTCACTGTTACTGGGTGAGTGTGAATCTCACTGTTGCTGGGTGAGTGTAAATTATCACTGTTACTGGGTGAGTGTGAATCTCACTGTTACATCCTGGAGCATCCATAATGCTGAGAATGACGTGAGTAGCACGTGTAGCGAGTTGGTCTTAACACAAGAGAAGGGTCCATAGCCAAATAGGGAATGGAAGACCAGCAGGAAGAGCAGTGCAAGGAAGGTAGTGCAGGGGTCCCCTGCGGTCATCCCCCTGCAAAACAGATACACCGCTTTGAGTACTGTTGAGGGGGATGACTCATCAGGGGAGGGCAGCAGCAGCCAAGTTCATGGCACCGTAGCTGGCTCTGCTGAACAGGAGGGCAGGAAAATGAGTGGGAGAGCGATAGTGACAGGGGATTCAATTATAAGGGGAATAGATAGGCATTTCTGCGGCCGCAACCGAGACTCCAGGATGGTAATGTTGCCTCCCTAGTGCAAGGGTCAAGGATGTCTCGGAGCGGGTGCAGGACATTCTAAAAAGGGAGGGAGAACAGCCAGTTGTCGTAGTACACATTGGTACCAACGACACAGGTAAAAAACGGGATGAGGTCCTGCAAAATGAATTTCAGGACCAAGGAGCTAAATTAAAAAGTAGGACCTCAAAACTAGTAATCTCGGGATTGCTACCAGTGCCACGTGCTAGTCAGAGTAGGAATCGCAGGATAGCGCAGATGAATACGTGGCTTGAGCAGTGGTGCAGCAGGGAGGGATTCAAATTCCTGGGGCATTGGAACCGGTTCTGGGGGAGGTGGGAGCAGTACAAACCAGACGGTCTGCACCTGGGCAGGACCGGAACCAATGTCCTAGGGGGAGTGTTTGCTAGTGCTGTTGGGGAGGAGTTAAACTAATATGGCAGGGGGATGGGAACCAATGCAAGGAGACAGAGGGAAACAAAAAGGAGACAAAAGCAAAAGACAGAAAGGAGATGAGGAAAAGTGGAGGGCAGAGAAACCCAAGGCAAAGAACAAAAAGGGCCACTGCACAGCAAAATTCTAAAAGAACAAAGGGTGTTAAAAAAACAAGCCTGAAGGCTTTGTCTTAATGCAAGGAGTATCCGTCATAAGGTGGATGAATTAACTGTGCAAATAGATGTTAACAAATATGATGTGATTGGGATTACAGAGACGTGGCTCCAGGATGATCAGGTCTGGGAACTCAACATCCAGGGGTATTCAACATTCAGGAAGGATAGAATAAAAGGAAAAGGAGGTGGGGTAGCATTGCTGGTTAAAGAGGAGATTAATGCAATAGTTAGGAAAGACATTAGCCTGGATGATGTGGAATCTATATGGGTAGAGCTGCAGAACACCAAAGGGCAAAAAACATTAGTGGGAGTTGTGTACAGACCTCCAAACAGTAGTAGTGATGTTGGGGAGGGCATCAAACAGGAAATTAGGGGTGCATGCAATAAAGGTGCAGCAGTTATAATGGGTGACTTTAATATGCACATAGATTGGGCTAACCAAACTGGAAGTAATACGGTGGAGGAGGATTTCCTGGTGTGCATAAGGGATGGTTTTCCAGACCAATATGTCGAGGAACCAACTAGGGGGGAGGCCATCTGGACTGGGTGTTGTGTAATGAGAGAGGATTAATTAGCAATCTCGTTGTGCGAGGCCCCTTGGGGAAGAGTGACCATAATATGGTGGAATTCTACATTAGGATGGAGAATGAAACAGTTAATTCAGAGACCATGGTCCAGAACTTAAAGAAGGGTAACTTTGAAGGTATGAGGCGTGAATTGGCTTGGATAGATTGGCGAATGATACTTAAGGGGTTGACTGTGGATGGGCAATGGCAGACATTTAGAGACCGCATGGATGAACTACAACACTTGTACATTCCTGTCTGGCGTAAAAATAAAAAAGAGAAGGTGGCTCAACCGTGGCTATCAAGGGAAATCAGGGATAGTATTAAAGCCAAGGAAGTGGCATACAAATTGGCCAGAAATAGCAGTGAACCTGGGGACTGGGAGTAATTTAGAACTCAGCAGAGGAGGACAAAGGGTTTGATTAGGGCAGGGAAAATGGAGTACGAGAAGAAGCTTGCAGGGAACATTAAGGCGGACTGCAAAAGTTACGATAGATATGTAAAGAGAAAAAGGTTAGTAAAGACAAACGTAGGTCCCCTGCAGTCAGAATCAGGGGAAGTCATAACGGGGAACAAAGAAATGGCAGACCAATTGAGCAAGTGCTTTGGTTCGGTATTCACTAAGGAGGACACAAACAACCTTCCGGATATAAAAGGGGCCAGAGGGTCTAGTAAGGAGGAGGAACTGAGGGAAATCCTTATTAGTCGGGAAATTGTGTTGGGGAAATTGATGGGATTGAAGGCCGATAAATCCCCAGGGCCTGATGGTCTGCATCCCAGAGTACTTAAGGAGTTGGCCTTGGAAATAGCGGATGCATTGACAGTCATTTTCCAACATTCCATAGACTCTGGATCAGTTCCTATGGAGTGGAGGGTAGCCAATGTAACCCCACTTTTTAAAAAAGGAGGGAGAGAGAAAACAGGGGATTATAGACCGGTCAGCCTGACCTCAGTAGTGGGTAAAATGATGGAATCAATTATTAAGGATGTCATAGCAGCGCATTTGGAAAGAGGTGACATGATAGGTCCAAGTCAGCATGGATTTGTGAAAGGGAAATCATGCTTGACAAATCTTCTGGAATTTTTTGAGGATGGTTCCAGTAGAGTGGATAAGGGAGAACCAGTTGATGTGGTATATTTGGACTTTCAGAATGCTTTCGACAAGGTCCCACACAAGAGATTAATGTGCAAAGTTAAAGCACATGGGATTGGGGGTAGTGTGCTGACGTGGATTGAGAACTGGTTGGCAGACAGGAAGCAAAGAGTAGGAGTAAATGGGGACTTTTCAGAATGGCAGGCAGTGACTAGTGGGGTACCGCAAGGTTCTGTGCTGGGGCCCCAGCTGTTTACATTGTACATTAATGATTTAGACGAGGGGATTATATGTAGTATCTCCAAATTTGCAGATGACACTAAGTTGGGTGGCAGTGTGAGCTGCGAGGAGGATGTTATGAGGCTGCAGAGTGACTTTGATAGGTTAGGTGAGTGGGCAAATGCATGGCAGATGAAGTATAATGTGGATAAATGTGAGTTTATCCACTTTGGTGGTAAAAACAGAGAGACAGACTATTATCTGAATGGTAACAGATTAGGAAAAGGGGAGGTGCAACGAGACCTGGGTGTCATGGTACATCAGTCATTGAAGGTTGGCATGCAGGTACAGCAGGCGGTTAAGAAAGTAAATAGCATGTTGGCCTTCATAGCGAGGGGATTTGAGTACAGGGGCAGGGAGGTGTTGCTACAGTTGTACAGGGCCTTGGTGAGGCCACACCTGGAGTATTGTGTACAGTTTTGGTAACCTAACTTGAGGAAGGACATTCTTGCTATTGAGGGAGTGCAGCGAAGGTTCACCAGACTGATTCCCGGGATGGCGGGACTGACCTATCAAGAAAGACTGGATCAACTGGGCTTGTATTCACTGGAGTTCAGAAGAATGAGAGGGGATCTCATAGAAACGTTTAAAAATCTGATGGGTTTAGACAGGTTAGGTGCAGGAAGAATGTTCCCAATGTTGGGGAAGTCCAGAACCAGGGGTCACAGTCTAAGGATAAGGGGTAAGTCATTTAGGACCGAGATGAGGAGAAACGTCTTCACCCAGAGAGTGGTGAACCTGTGGAATTCTCTACCACAGAAAGTTGTTGAGGCCAATTCACTAAATATATTCAAAAAGTAGTTAGAAGAAGTCCTTACTACTCGGGGGATCAAGGGGTATGGCGAGAAAGCAGGAATGGGGTACTGAAGTTGCATGTTCAGCCATGAACTCATTGAATGGCGGTGCAGGCTAGAAGGGCCGAATGGCCTATTCCTTCACCTATTTTCTATGTTTCTATGTTTCTATGTTACTGGGTGAGTGTGAATCTCACTGTTACTGGGTGAGTGTGGATCTCACTGTTACTGGGTGAGTGTGAATCTCACTGTTATTGGGTGAGTGTGAATTATCACTGTTCCTGCGTGAGTGTGAATTATCACTATTACTGGGTGTGTGTGAATCTCACTGTTACTGGGTGAGTGAATTATCACTGTCACTGGGTGAGTGTGAATTATCACTGTTACTGGGTGAGTGTGAATCTCACTGTTACTGGGTGAGTGTGAATTATCACTGTTACTGGGTGAGTGTGAATTATCACTGTTACTGGGCGAGTGTGAATCTCAGTTACTGGGTGAGTGTGAATCTCACTGTTGCTGGGTGAGTGTGAATTATCATTGTTACTGGGTGAGTGTGAATCTCACTGTTACTGGGTGAGTGTGAATTATCACTGTTACTGGGTGAGTGTGAATCTCACTGTTACTGGGTGAGTGTGAATTATCACTGTTACTGGGTGAGTGTGAATTATCACTGTTACTGGGCGAGTGTGAATCTCAGTTACTGGGTGAGTGTGAATCTCACTGTTGCTGGGTGAGTGTGAATTATCATTGTTACTGGGTGAGTGTGAATTATCACAGTTACTGGGTGAGTGTGAATTATCACTGTTACTGGGTGAGTGTTAGTTATCACTGTTACTGGGTGAGTGTGAATTATTACTGTTACTGGGTGAGTGTGAGTTATCAATGTTACTGGGTGAGTGTGACTTATTACTGTTACTGGGTGCGTGTGAATTATCACTGTTACTGGGTGAGTGTGAATCTCACTGTTACTGGGTGAGTGTGAATTATCACTGTTACTGGGTGAGTGTGAGTTATCACTGTTACTGGGTGAGTGTGAATTATTACTGTTACTGGGTGAGTGTGAATTATCAATGTTACTGGGTGAGTGTGAATCTCGCTGTTACTGGGTGAGTGTGAATCTCACTGTTACTGGTTGAGTGTGAATCTCACTGTTACTGGGTGAGTCTGAATTATCACTGTTGCTGGGTGAGTGTGAATCTCACTGTTACTGGGTGAGTGTGATTCTCTCTGTTGCTGGGTGAGAGTGAATTATCACTGTTACTGGGTGAGTGTGAATCTCAGTTTTACTGGGTGAGTGTGAATCTCACTGTTACTGGGTGAGTGTGAATTATCACTGTTACAGGGTGAGTGTGAATTATCACTGTTACTGGGTGAGTGTGAATCTCACTGTTACTGGGTGAGTGTGATTCTCTCTGTTGCTGGGTGAGTGTGAATTATCACTGTTACTGGGTGAGTGTGAATCTCACTGTTACTGGGTGAGAGTGAATTATCACTGTTACTGGGTGAGTGTGAATCTCAGTTTTACTGGGTGAGTGTGAATCTCACTGTTACTGGGTGAGTGTGAATCTCACTGTTACTGGGTGAGTGTGAATTATCACTGTTACTGGGTGAGTGTGAATCTCACTGTTACTGGGTGAGTGTGATTCTCTGTGTTGCTGGGTGAGTGTGAATTATCACTGTTACTGGGTGAGTGTGAATCTCACTGTTACTGGGTGAGAGTAAATTATCACTGTTACTGGGTGAGTGTGAATCTCACTGTTAGAGGGTGAGTGTGAATCTCACTGTTACTGGGTGAGTGTGAATTATCACTGTTACAGGGTGAGTGTGAATCTCACTGTTACAGGGTGAGTGTGAATTATCACTGTTACTGGGTGAGTGTGAATCTCACTGTTACTGGGTGAGTGTGAATTATCACTGTTACTGGGTGAGTGTGAATCTCACTGTTACAGGGTGAGTGTGAATTATCACTGTTACTGGGTGAGTGTGAATCTCACTGTTACTGGGTGAGTGTGAATTATCACTGTTACTGGGTGAGTGTGAGTTATCTTTGTTACTGGGTGAGTGTGAATTATGACTGTTGCTGGGTGATTGTGAATTATCACTGTTACTGGGTGAGTGTGAATTATCACTGTTACTGGGTGAGTGTGAATTATCGCGGTTACTGGGTGAGTGTGAATCTCACTGTTACTGGGTGAGTATTAATCTCACTGTTTCTGGCTGAGTGTGAATTAGAAACATAGAAACATAGAAAATAGGTGCAGAAGTAGGCCATTCGGTCCTTCGAGCCTGCACCGCCATTCAATGAGTTCATGGCTGAACATGCAACTTCAGTACCCCATTCCTGCTTTCTCGCCATACCCCTTGATCCCCCGAGTAGTAAGGACTTCCTCTAAATCCCTTTTGAATATATTTAGTGAATTGTCCTCAACTACTTTCTGTGGTAGAGAATTCCACAGGTTCACCACTCTCTGGGTGAAGAAGTTTCTCCTCATCTCGGTCCTAAATGGCTTACCCCTTATCTTTAGACTGTGACCCCTGGTTCTGGACTTCCCCAACATTGGGAACATTCTTCCTGCATCTAACCTGTCTAAACCCGTCAGAATTTTAAACGTTTCTATGAGGTCCCCTCTCATTCTTCTGAACTGCAGTGAATACAAGCCCAGTTGATCCAGTCTTTCTTGATAGGTCAGTCCCACCATCCCGGGAATCAGTCTGGTGAATCTTCGCTGCACTCCCTCAATAGCAAGAATGTCCTTCCTCAAGTTAGGAGACCAAAACTGTACACAATACTCCAGGTGTGGCCTCACCAAGGCCCTGTACAACTGCAGCAACACCTCCCTGCCCCTGTACTCAAATCCCCTCGCTATGAAGGCCAACATGCCATTTGCTTTCTTAACCGCCTGCTGTACCTACATGCCAACCTTCAATGACTGATGTACCATGATACCCAGGTCTCGTTGCACCTCCCCTTTTTCTAATCTGTCACCATTCAGATAATAGGCTGTCTCTCTGTTTTTACCACCAAAGTGGATAACCTCACATTTATCCACATTATACTGCATCTGCCATGCATTTGCCCACTCACCTAACCTGTCCAAGTCACTCTGCAGCCTCATAGCATCCTCCTCGCAGCTCACACTGCCACCCAACTTAGTGTCAGCCGCAAATTTGGAGATACTACATTTAATCCCCTCGTCGAAGTCATTAATGTACAGTGTAAACAGCTGGGGCCCCAGCACAGAACCTTGCGGTACCCCACTAGTCACTGCCTGCCATTCTGAAAAGTACCCATTTACTCCTACTCTTTGCTTCCTGTCTGCCAACCAGTTCTCAATCCATGTCAGCACACTACCCCCAATCCCATGTGCTTTAACTTTGCACATTAATCTCTTGTGTGGGACCTTGTCGAAAGCCTTCTGAAAGTCCAAATATACCACATCAACTGGTTCTCCCTTGTCCACTTTACTGGAAACATCCTCAAAAAATTCGAGAAGATTTGTCAAGCATGATTTCCCTTTCACAAATCCATGCTGACTTGGACCTATCATGTCACCATTTTCCAAATGCACTGCTATGACATCCTTAATAATTGATTCCATCATTTTACCCACTACTGAGGTCAGGCTGACCGGTCTATAATTCCCTGTTTTCTCTCTCCCTCCTTTTTTAAAAAGTGGGGTTACATTGGCTACACTCCACTCGATAGGAACTGATCCAGAGTTAATGGAATGTTGGAAAATGACTGTCAATGCATCCACTATTTCCAAGGCCACCTCCTTAAGTACTCTGGGATGCAGTCCATCAGGCCCTGGGGATTTATCGGCCTTCAATCCCATCAATTTCCCCAACACAATTTCTCGACTAATAAAGATTTCCCTCAGTTCCTCCTCCTTACTAGACCCTCTGACCCCTTTTATATCCGGAAGGTTGTTGGTGTCCTCCTTAGTGAATACCGAACCAAAGTACTTGCTCAATTGGCCTGCCATTTCTTTGTTCCCCGTTATGACTTCCCCTGATTCTGACTGCAGGGGACCTACGTTTGTCTTTACTAACCTTTTTCTCTTTACATACCTATGGAAACTTTTGCAATCCGCCTTAATGTTCCCTGCAAGCTTCTTCTCGTACTCCATTTTCCCTGCCCTAATAAAACCCTTTGTCCTCCTCTGCTGAGTTCTAAATTTCTCCCAGTCCCCGGGTTCGCTGCTATTTCTGGCCAATTTGTATGCCACTTCCTTGGCTTTAATACTATCCCTGATTTCCCTTGATTGCCACGGTTGAGCCACCTTCCCTTTTTTATTTTTACACCTGACAGGAATGTACAATTGTTGTAGTTCATCCATGCGGTCTCTAAATGTCTGCCATTGCCCATCCACAGTCAACCCCTTAAGTATCATTCGCCAATCTATCCTAGCCAATTCACGCCTCATACCTTCAAAGTTAGCCTTCTTTAAGTTCTGGACCATGGTCTCTGAACTAACTGTTTCATTCTCCATCCTAATGCAGAATTCCACCATATTATGGTCACTCTTCCCCAAGGGGCCTCGCACAATGAGATTGCTCATTAATCCTCTCTCATTACACAACACCCAGTCTAAGACGGCCTCCCCCCTAGTTGGTTCCTCGACATATTGGTCTAGAAAACCATCCCTTATGCACTCCAGGAAATCCTCCTCCACCGTATTGCTTCCAGTTTGGCTAGCCCAATCTATGTGCTTATTAAAGTCACCCATTATAACTGCTGCACCTTTTCCTAATTTCCTGTTTGATACCCTCCCCAACATCACTACTACTGTTTGGAGGTCTGTACACAACCCCCACTAATGTTTTTTGCCCTTTGGTGTTCTGCAGCTCTAACCATATAGATTCCACATCATCTAAGCTAATGTCCTTCCTAACTATTGCATTAATCTCCTCTTTAACCAGCAATGCTACCCCACCTCCTTTTCCTTTTATTCTATCCTTCCTGAATGTTGAATACCCCTGGATGTTGAGTTCCCAGCCCTGATCATCCTGGAGCCACGTCTCCGTAATCCCAATCACATCATATTTCTTAACATCTATTTGCACAGTTAATTCATCGACCTTATTGCGGATACTCCTTGCATTAAGACACAAAGCCTTCAGACTTGTTTTTTTAACACCCTTTGTCCTTTTAGAATTTTGCTGTACAGTGGCCCTTTTTGTTCTTTGCCTTGGGTTTCTCTGCCCTCCACTTTTCCTCATCTCCTTTCTGTCTTTTGCTTTTGCCTCCTTTTTGTCTCCCTCTGTCTCCCTGCATTGGTTCCCATCCCCCTGCCATATTAGTTTAACTCCTCCCCAACAGCACTAGCAATTATCACTGTTACTGGGTGAGTGTGAATCTCACTGTTTCTGGCTGAGTGTGAATTATCACTGTTACTGGGTGAGTGTGAATTATCACTGTTACTGGGTGAGTATGAATTATCACTGTTGCTGGGTGATTGTGAATTATCACTGTTACTGGGTGAGTGTGAATCTCACTGTTACCGGGTGAGTGTGAATTATCACTGTTACTGGGTGAGTGTGAATCTCACTGTTACTGGGTGAGTGTGAATTATCACTGTTACAGGGTGAGCGTGTATCTCACTGTTACAGGGTGAGTGTGAATCTCATTGTTACTGGGTGAGTGTGAATTATCACAGTTACTGGGTGAGCGAGAATCTCACTGTTACTGGGTGAGTGTGAATTATCACTGTTACTGGGTGAGTGTGAATCTCACTGTTACTGGACGAGTGTGAATTATCACTGTTACTGGGTGAGTGTGAATCTCACTGTTTCTGGCTGAGTGTGAATTATCACTGTCACTGGGTGAGTGTGAATCTCACTGTTACTGGGTGAGTGTGAATTATCACTGTTACTGGGTGAGTGTGAATTATCACTGTTACTGGGTGAGTGTGAATCTCACTGTTGCTGAGTGAGTGTGAATTATCACTGTTACTGGGTGAGTGTGAATCTCACTGTTGCTGGGTGAGTGTGAATCTCACTGTTGCTGGGTGAGTGTGAATTATTACTGTTACTGGGTGAGTGTGAATTATCGCGGTTACTGGGTGAGTGTGAATCTCACTGTTACTGGGTGAGTATTAATCTCACTGTTTCTGGCTGAGTGTGAATTAGAAACATAGAAACATAGAAAATAGGTGCAGGAGTAGGCCATTCGGCCCTTCTAGCCTGCATCGCCATTCAATGAGTTCATGGCTGAACATGCAACTTCAGTACCCCATTCTGCTTTCTCGCCATACCCCTTGATCCCCCGAGTAGTAAGGACTTCCTCTAAATCCCTTTTGAATATATTTAGTGAATTGTCCTCAACTACTTTCTGTGGTAGAGAATTCCACAGGTTCACCACTCTCTGGGTGAAGAAGTTTCTCCTCATCTCGGTCCTAAATGGCTTACCCCTTATCTTTAGACTGTGACCCCTGGTTCTGGACTTCCCCAACATTGGGAACATTCTTCCTGCATCTAACCTGTCTAAACCCGTCAGAATTTTAAACGTTTCTATGAGGTCCCCTCTCATTCTTCTGAACTGCAGTGAATACAAGCCCAGTTGATCCAGTCTTTCTTGATAGGTCAGTCCCACCATCCCGGGAATCAGTCTGGTGAATCTTCGCTGCACTCCCTCAATAGCAAGAATGTCCTTCCTCAAGTTAGGAGACCAAAACTGTACACAATACTCCAGGTGTGGCCTCACCAAGGCCCTGTACAACTGCAGCAACACCTCCCTGCCCCTGTACTCAAATCCCCTCGCTATGAAGGCCAACATGCCATTTGCTTTCTTAACCGCCTGCTGTACCTACATGCCAACCTTCAATGACTGATGTACCATGATACCCAGGTCTCGTTGCACCTCCCCTTTTTCTAATTTGTCACCATTCAGATAATAGTCTGTCTCTCTGTTTTTACCACCAAAGTGGATAACCTCACATTTATCCACATTATACTGCATCTGCCATGCATTTGCCCACTCACCTAACCTGTCCAAGTCACTCTGCAGCCTCATAGCATCCTCCTCGCAGCTCACACTGCCACCCAACTTAGTGTCAGCCGCAAATTTGGAGATACTACATTTAATCCCCTCATCGAAGTCATTAATGTACAGTGTAAACAGCTGGGGCCCCAGCACAGAACCTTGCGGTACCCCACTAGTCACTGCCTGCCATTCTGAAAAGTACCCATTTACTCCTACTCTTTGCTTCCTGTCTGACAACCAGTTCTCAATCCACGTCAGCACACTACCCCCAATCCCATGTGCTTTAACTTTGCACATTAATCTCTTGTCTGGGACCTTGTCGAAAGCCTTCTGAAAGTCCAAATATACCACATCAACTGGTTCTCCCTTGTCCACTTTACTGGAAACATCCTCAAAAAATTCGAGAAGATTTGTCAAGCATGATTTCCCTTTCACAAATCCATGCTGACTTGGACCTATCATGTCACCATTTTCCAAATGCACTGCTATGACATCCTTAATAATTGATTCCATCATTTTACCCACTACTGAGGTCAGGCTGACCGGTCTATAATTCCCTGTTTTCTCTCTCCCTCCTTTTTTAAAAAGTGGGGTTACATTGGCTACACTCCACTCGATAGGAACTGATCCAGAGTTAATGGAATGTTGGAAAATGACTGTCAATGCATCCACTATTTCCAAGGCCACCTCCTTAAGTACTCTGGGATGCAGTCCATCAGGCCCTGGGGATTTATCGGCCTTCAATCCCATCAATTTCCCCAACACAATTTCTCGACTAATAAAGATTTCCCTCAGTTCCTCCTCCTTACTAGACCCTCTGACCCCTTTTATATCCGGAAGGTTGTTGGTGTCCTCCTTAGTGAATACCGAACCAAAGTACTTGTTCAATTGGCCTGCCATTTCTTTGTTCCCCGTTATGACTTCCCCTGATTCTGACTGCAGGGGACCTACGTTTGTCTTTACTAACCTTTTTCTCTTTACATACCTATGGAAACTTTTGCAATCCGCCTTAATGTTCCCTGCAAGCTTCTTCTCGTACTCCATTTTCCCTGCCCTAATAAAACCCTTTGTCCTCCTCTGCTGAGTTCTAAATTTCTCCCAGTCCCCGGGTTCGCTGCTATTTCTGGCCAATTTGTATGCCACTTCCTTGGCTTTAATACTATCCCTGATTTCCCTTGATTGCCACGGTTGAGCCACCTTCCCTTTTTTATTTTTACACCTGACAGGAATGTACAATTGTTGTAGTTCATCCATGCGGTCTCTAAATGTCTGCCATTGCCCATCCACAGTCAACCCCTTAAGTATCATTCGCCAATCTATCCTAGCCAATTCACGCCTCATACCTTCAAAGTTAGCCTTCTTTAAGTTCTGGACCATGGTCTCTGAACTAACTGTTTCATTCTCCATCCTAATGCAGAATTCCACCATATTATGGTCACTCTTCCCCAAGGGGCCTCGCACAATGAGATTGCTCATTAATCCTCTCTCATTACACAACACCCAGTCTAAGACGGCCTCCCCCCTAGTTGGTTCCTCGACATATTGGTCTAGAAAACCATCCCTTATGCACTCCAGGAAATCCTCACTGTTTCTGGCTGAGTGTGAATTATCACTGTTACTGGGTGAGTGTGAATCTCACTGTTACTGGGTGAGTGTGAATTATCACTGTTACTGGGCGAGTGTGAATCTCACTGTTACTGGTTGAGTGTGAATTATCACTGTTACTGGGTGAGTGTGAATTATCACTGTTCCTGGGTGAGTGTGAATCTCACTGTTACTGGGTGAGTGTGAATTATCACTGTTACTGGGTGAGTGTGAATTATCACTGTTACTGGGTGAGTGTGAATTATCACTGTTACTGGGCGAGTGTGAATCTCACTGTTTCTGGCTGAGTGTGAATTGTCACTGTTACTGGGTGAGTGTGATTTGTCACTGTTACTGGGCGAGTGTGAATTATCACTGTTACTGGGCGAGTGTGAAGCTCACTGTTACTGGGTGAAGATGAGGAGAAAGTTCTGCACTCAGAGAATTTTGAACCTGTGGAATTCTCAACCACAGAAAGTTGTTGAGGCCAGTTCGTTAGATATATTCAAAAGTTAGATGTGGCCCTTCCGGCTAAAGGGATCAAGGGGTATGGAGAGAAAGCAGGAATGGGATACTGAGGTGATTGATCAGCCATGATCATATTGAATTGTGGTGCAGGCTCGAAGGGCCAAATGGCCGACTGCTGCACCTATTTTCTATGTTTCTATTAGCTGTGAGATCATTGGATTATCAATGGGTTCGCTGTGAGATCATTATCATCATCATAGGTGGTCCCTCGAACGAGGATGACTTGCTTCCAGGAGTTCACAGATGTTTCAATGAAGGACCTGATGTTCCAGTCCTGAACTCCAATTGAGGGGGTGGAAGATGCCTGTGGGTGGATTTTTTTAACGTGTGGTGACCGTTGCAAACCAGCCACCACACGGGCTTGACAGAGCGAGGTCTTGGTCCAGTGGCAAGGATTAACCAGGACTGGCTCGCTCCAGATCTAACACTGCCAACCTGCGGAGATGTTCTCTTGTCGGTCGGGGTGGCCCACGATGGTTCGCGATGGGTTCGCGGTGAGCTAACTGGGTTAGCGATGGGTTCGTGGTGAGATCACTGGGTTAGCGATGGTTAGCGATGAGTTCACTGTGAGATTACTGAGTTAGCGATGGGTTCGTGGTGAGATCACTGGGTTCGCGATGGGTTCGCGGTGAGATCACTGGGTTAGTGATGGGTTCGCGGTGAGATCACTGGGTTAGCGATGGTTAGCGATGGGTTCGCTGTGAGATTACTGGGTTCGCGATGGGTTCGCTGTGAGATCACTGGGTTAGCGATGGTTAGCGATGGGTTCGCTGTGAGATCACTGGGTTAGCGATGGTTAGCGATGGGTTCGCTGTGAGATCACTGGGTTAGCGATGGTTAGCGATGGGTTCGCTGTGAGATTACTGGGTTCACGATGGGTTCGCTGTGAGATCACTGGGTTAGCGATGGTAAGCGATGGGTTCGCTGTGAGATCACTGGGTTAGCGATGGTTAGCGATGGGTTCGCTGTGAGATCACTGGGTTAGCGATGGTTAGCGATGGGTTCGCTGTGAGATCACTGGGTTAGCGATGGTTAGCGATGGGTTCGCTGTGAGATCACTGGGTTAGCGATGGTTAGCGATGGGTTCGCTGTGAGATCACTGGGTTAGCGATGGTTAGCGATGGGTTCGCTGTGAGATTACTGGGTTCGCGATGGGTTCGCTGTGAGATCACTGGGTTAGCGATGGTTAGCGATGGGTTCGCTGTGAGATCACTGGGTTAGCGATGGTTAGCGATGGGTTCGCTGTGAGATCACTGGGTTAGCGATGGTTAGCGATGGGTTCGCTGTGAGATCACTGGGTTAGCGATGGTTAGCGATGGGTTCGCTGTGAGATCACTGGGTTAGCGATGAGTTTGCTGTGAGATCACTGGGTTAGCGATGGTTAGCGATGGGTTAGCTGTGAGATTACTGGGTTAGCGATGGGTTCGTGGTGAGATCACTGGGTTAGCGATGGTTTGCGATGGGTTAGCTGTGAGATTACTGGGTTAGCGATGGGTTCGTGGTGAGATCACTGGGTTAGCGATGGTTTGCGATGGGTTAGCTGTGAGATTACAGAGTTACCGATGGGTTCGCTGTGAGATCACTAGGTTAGCTGTGAGATTACTGGGTTAGCGATGGGCTCGCTGCGAGATCACTAGGTTTGCTCATGGTCCGTCAAATTTTGACCACCAATTACCTGAAGCATATGATTGAGCGTCAGCTGTCACGTTG
Organism: Pristiophorus japonicus; assembly: GCF_044704955.1. Lineage (NCBI taxonomy): Eukaryota > Metazoa > Chordata > Chondrichthyes > Pristiophoridae > Pristiophorus > Pristiophorus japonicus. The sequence goes on from NC_091978.1 coordinate 3,447,529, forward strand.
TTTCCTTGTTTCCATAGGAACGTCAGGAGCGCGAAGAGCGGGAGGAGAGGAGGAACAGTTGCCGAGGGCGACCGTCGACCGAACGGGCAGCAGTGAGTTCTGGGCTCGCTGCAACAGCAATCAATTTCTCGGGAATGTTCGAGAGGAATCTGTAAACCCAGAGAATTTGGGATTGTGTTCAGTAAATACAACATGGTTAAAAGCAGAAAGAGGCACTGTCATAAGGTGCAACCCAGGGGAGAATGCTTCAGAAACAAACAGTGTCCCCTCGTAGTGCAGCCCAGCAATGCTACAGGGAGATCACACTGGCAGCCTGCCCCTCCGGCACGTGTCACACAATCCCAGAATGGTTACAGCACATCAGGAGGCCATTCGGCCCATCGAGCCCATGCTGGCTCTCTGCAAGAGCGCCTCAGCTGGATTCACTCTGCCGTCCTTTCTCTGGAGCCTTGCAAAATTCTTTCTTTGGCCTGTAGCCAGGACATACCTGGGCAGTTTTCCACATTGTCGGGTAGATGCCAGTGTTGTAGCTGTACTGGAACAGCTTGACTAGATGCACAGCTAGTTCTGGAGCACAAGTGTTCAGCACAACAGCCGGCATGTTGTCAGGGCCCATCGTCATCATAGGCAGTCCCTCGGAATCGAGGAAGACTTGCTTCCACTCTTAACATGTGTCCTTAGGTGGCTGAACAGTTCAATACGATAACCACAGTCCCTGTCACAGGTGGGACAGATAGTGGTTGAAGGAAAGGGAGGGTGGGACAGGTTTGCCGCACGCTCCTTCCGCTGCCTGCTGGATCCAGTGCGCTCAGCTGTTTCTTGATATCACGTGGAGTGAATCAGAGAATCATAGAATTTAACAGCACAGAACGAGGCCGTTTCAGCCTATCATGTCAGCCCAAATTGTGTTAGGGAAATTGATGGGATTGAAGGCCGATAAATCCCCGGGTCCTGATAGTCTGCATCCCAGAGGACTTAAGGAAGTGGCCCTAGAAATAGTGGATGCATTGGTGATCATTTTCCAACAGTCTATCGACTCTGGATCAGTTCCTATGGACTGGAGGGTAGCTAATGTAACACCACTTTTTACAAAAGGAGGGAGAGAGAAAACGGGGAATTATAGGCCGGTTAGCCTGACATCAGCAATGGGGAAAATGTTGGAATCAATTATGAAAGATGAAATAGCAGCGCATTTGGAAAGCAGTGACAGGATCGGTCCAAGTCAGCATGGATTTATGAAAGGGAAATCATGCTTGACAAATCTTTTAGAATTTTTTGAGGATGTAACTAGCAGAGTAGACAAGGGAGAACCAGTGGATGTGGTGTATCTGGACTTTCAAAAGGGTTTTGACAAAGTCCCACACAAGAGATTGGTGTGAAAAATTAAAGCACATGGTATTGGGGGTAATGTATTGACGTGGATAGAGAACTGGTTGGCAGACAGGAAGCAGAGAGTCGGGATAAACAGGTCCTTTTCAGAATGGCAGGCAGTGACTAGTGGAGTGCTGCAGGGCTCAGTGCTGGGACCCCAGCTATTTACAATATACATTAATGATTTAGACAAAGGAATTGAGTGTAATATCTCCAAGTTTGCAGATGACACTAAGCTAATGTGGCGGTGTGAGCTGTGAGGAGGACGCTAAGAGGCTGCAGGGTGACTTGGACAGGTTAGGTGAGTGGGCAAATGCATGGCAGATGCAGTATAATGTAGATAAATGTGAGGTTATCCACTTTGGTGGCAAAAACACGAAGGCAAAATATTATCTGAATGGCAGCAGATCAGGAAAAAGGGAGGTGCAATGAGACCTGAGTGTCATGGTACATCAGTCATTGAAAGTTGGCATGCAAATACAGCAGGTGGTGAAGAAGGCAAATGGTATGTTAGCTAGGGCATTTGAGAATAGGAGCAGGGGTGTCTTACTGCAGTTGTACAGGGGCTTGGTGAGACCTCACCTGGAATATTGAGTTCAGTTTTGGACTCCTAATCTAAGGAAGGACGTTCTTGCTATTCAAGGAGTGCAGCGAAGGTTCACCAGACTGATTCCTGGGATGGCAGGACTGACATATGAAGAAATACTGGATTGACTGGGCCTGTATTCACTGGAGTTCAGAAGGATGAGAGGGGATTTCTTAGAAACATATCAAATTCTGATGGACTGGACAGGTTAGGTGCAGGAAGAATGTTCCTGATATTGGGGAAGCCCAGAACCAGGGGACACAGTCTAAGGATAAGGGGTAAGCCATTTAGGGCTGAGATGAGGAGAAACTTCTTCACTCAGAGAGTTGTTAACCTGTGGAATTCCCTGCCGCAGAGAGTTGTTGATGCCAGTTCATTGGATATATTCAAGAGGGAGTTAGATATGGCCCTTACGGCTAAAGGGATCAAGGGGTGTGGAGAGAAAGCAGGAAAGGGGTACTGAGGGAATGTTCAGCCATGAACTCATTGAATGGCGGTGCAGGCTCGAAGGGCCCAATGGCCTACTCCTGCACCTATTTTCTATGTTTCTATGTCCGCGCCGGCCGACCAAGAGCTACCCAGCCTAATCCCACTTTCCAGCTGTTGGTCCGTAGCCCTGTAGGTTACGGCACTTCAGGTGCACATCCAAGTACTTTTTAAATGCGATGAGGGTTTCTGCCTCTACCACCCTTTCAGGCAGCGAGTTCCAGACCCCCACCACCCTCTGGGAGAAGAAATTTCCCCTCTTATCTCCTCTAAACCTCCCCCCAATTACTTTAAATCTATGCTCCCTGGTTGTTGACCCCTCTACCAAGGGAAACCGGTCCTTCATATTCACTCTATCCAGGCCCCTCATAATTTTATACACCTCAATAAGATCTCCTCTCAGCCTCCTAGAAACATAGAAACATAGAAAATAGGTGCAGGAGTAGGCCATTTGGCCCTTCCAGCCTGCACCGCCATTCAATGAGTTCATGGCTGAACATGCAACTTCAGTACCCCCTTCCTGCTTTCTCGCCATACCCCTTGACCCCCCTAGTAGTAAGGACTTCATCTAACTCCCTTTTGAATATATTTAGTGAATTGGCCTCAACTACTTTCTGTGGTGGAGAATTCCACAGGTTCACCACTCTCTGGGTGAAGAAGTTTCTCCTCATCTCGGTCCTAAATGGCTTACCCCTTATCCTTAGACTGTGACCCCTGATTCCGGACTTCCCCAACATTGGGAACATTCTTCCTGCATCTAACCTGTCTAAACCCGTCAGAATTTTAAACGTTTCTATGAGGTCCCCTCTCATTTTTCTGAACTCCAGTGAATACAAGCTCAGTTGATCCAGTCTTTTTTGATAGGTCAGTCCCACCATCCCGGGAATCAGTCTGGTGAACCTTCGCTGCACTCCCTCAATAGCAAGAATGTCTTTCCTCAAGTTTGAGACCAAAACTGTACACAATACTCCAGGTGTGGCCTCACCAAGGCCCTGTACAACTGTAGCAACACCTCCCTGCCCCTGTACTCAAATCCCCTCGCTATGAAGGCCAACATGCCATTTGCTTTCTTAACCGCCTGCTGTACCTGCATGCCAACCTTCAATGACTGATGTACCATGACACCCAGGTATCGTTGTACCTCTCCTTTTCCTAATCTGTCACCATTCAGATAATAGTCTGTCTCTCTGTTTTTACAACCAAAGTGGATAACCTCACATTTATCCACATTATACTTCATCTGCCATGCATTTGCCCATTCACGTAACCTATCCAAGTCACTCTGCAGCCTCATAGCATCCTCCTCGCAGCTCACACTGCCACCCAACTTAGTGTCATCCGCAAATTTGGAGATACTACATTTAATCCCCTCGTCTAAATCATTAATGTACAATGTAAACAGCTGGGGCCCCAGCACAGAACCTTGCGGTACCCCACTAGTCACTGCCTGCCATTCTGAAAAGTCCCCATTTACTCCTACTCTTTGCTTCCTGTCTGACAACCAGTTCTCAATCCATGTCAGCACACTACCCCCAATCCCATGTGCTTTAACTTTGCACATTAATCTCTTGTGTTGGACCTTGTCGAAAGCCTTCCGAAAGTCCAAACACACCACATCAACTGGTTCTCCCTTGTCCACTTTACTGGAAACATCCTCAAAAAATTCCAAAAGATTTGTCAAGCATGATTTCCCTTTCACAAATCCATGCTGACTTGGACCTATCATGTCACCTCTTTCCAAATGCACTGCTATGACATCCTTAATAATTGATTCCATCATTTTACCCACGACTGAGGTCAGGCTGACTGGTCTATAATTCCCTGTTTTCTCTCTCCCTCCTTTTTTAAAAAGTGGGGTTACATTGGCTACCCTCCACTCCATAGGAACTGATACAAAGTCAATGGAATGTTGGAAAATGACTGTCAATGCATCCGCTATTTCCAAGGCCACCTCCTTAAGTACTCTGGGATACAGTCCATCAGGCCCTGGGGATTTATTGGCCTTCAATCCCATCCATTTCCCCAACACAATTTCCCGACTAATAAGGATTTCCCTCAGTTCCTCCTCCTTACTAGACCCTCTGACCCCTTTTATATCCGGAAGGTTGTTTGTGTCCTCCTTAGTGAATACCGAACCAAAGTACTTGTTCAATTGGTCTGCCATTTCTTTGTTCCCTGTTATGACTTCCCCTGATTCTGACTGCAGGGGACCTACGTTTGTCTTTACTAACCCTTTTCTCTTTACATATCTATAGAAACTTTTGCAATCCGTCTTAATGTTCCCTGCAAGCTTCTTCTCGTACTCCATTTTCCCTGCCCTAATCAAACCCTTTGTCCTCCTCTGCTGAGTTCTAAATTTCTCCCAGTCCCCGGGTTCGCTGCTATTTCTGGCCAATTTGAATGCCACTTCCTTGGCTTTAATACTATCCCTGATTTCCCTTGATAGCCACGGTTGAGCCACCTTCCCTTTTTTATTTTTATGCCAGACAGGAATGTACAATTGTTGTATTTCATCCATGCGTTCTCTAAATGTCTGCCATTGCCCATCCACAGTCAACCCCTTAAGTATCATTCGCCAATCTATCCTAGCCAATTCACGCCTCATATCTTCAAAGTTAGCCTTCTTTAAGTTCTGGACCATGGTCTCTGAATTAACTGTTTCATTCTCTATCCTAATGTAGAATTCCACCATATTATGGTCACTCTTCCCCAAGGGGCCTCCCACAACAAGATTGCTAATTAATCCTCTCTCATTACATAACACCCAGTCTAAGATGGCCTCCCCCCTTGTTGGTTCCTCGACATATTGGTCTAGAAAACCATTCCTTATGCACTCCAGGAAATCTTCCTCTACCGTATTGCTTCCAGTTTGGCTAGCCCAATCTATGTGCATATTAAAGTCACCCATTATAACTGCTGCACCTTTATTGCATGCATCCCTAATTTCCTGTTTGATGCCATCCCCAACATCACTACTACTGTTTGGAGGTCTGTACACAACTCCCACTAACGTTTTTTGCCCTTTGGTGTTCTGCAGCTCTACCCTTATAGATTCCACATCATCCAAGCTAATGTCCTTCCTAACTATTGCATTAATCTCCTCTTTAACCAGCAATGCTACCCCACCTCCTTTTCCTTTTATTCTATTCTTCCTGACTGTTGAATACACCTGGATGTTGAGTTCCCAGCCCTGATCATCCTGGAGCCACGTACCCGTAATGACGTGAGTATCACGTGTAGTGAGTTGGTCTTACCGCAGGGAAAGGGTCCACAGCCAGATAGGGAATGGAAGACCAGCAGGAAGAGTAGTGCAAGGAAGGTAGTGCAGGGGTCCCCTGCGGTCATCCCCCTGCAAAACAGATACACCGCTTTGGGTACTGTTGAGGGGAATGACTCATCAGGGGAGGGCAGCAGCAGCCAAGTTCATGGCACCGTGGCTGGCTCTGCTGCACAGGAGGGCAAGAAAAAGAGTGGGAGAGCGATAGTGATAGGGGATTCAATTGTGAGGGGAATAGATAGGCGTTTCTGCGGCCGCAACCGAGACTCCAGGATGGTATGTTGCCTCCCTGGTGCAAGGGTCAAGGATGTCTCGGAGCGGGTGCAGGACATTCTGAAATGGGAGGGAGAACAGCCAGTTGTCGTGGTGCACATTGGTACCAACGACATAGGTAAAAAAAGGGATGAGGTCCTACGAAACGAATTTAAGGAGCTAGGAGCTAAATTAAAAAGTAGGACCTCAAAAGTAGTAATCTCGGGATTGCTACCAGTGCCACGTGATAGTCAGAGTAGGAATCGCAGGATAGCGCAGATGAATACGTGGCTTGAGCAGTGGTGCAGCAGGGAGGGATTCAAATTCCTGGGGCATTGGGACCGGTTCTGGGGGAGGTGGGACCAGTACAAACCGGACGGTCTGCACCTGGGCAGGACAGGAACCAATGTCCTAGGGGGAGTGTTTGCTAGTGCTGTTGGGGAGGATTTAAACTAATATGGCAGGGGGATGGGAACCAATGCAGGGAGACAGAGGGAAACAAAAAGGAGACAAAAGCAAAAGACAGAAAGGAGATGAGGAAAAGTGGAGGGCAGAGAAACCCAAGGCAAAGAACAAAAAGGGCCACTGTACAGCAAAATTCTAAAAGGACAAAGGGTGTTAATAAAACAAGCCTGAAGGCTTTGTGTCTTAATGCAAGGAGTATCCGCAATAAGGTGGATGAATTAATTGTGCAAATAGATGTTAACAAATATGATGTGATTGGGATTACGGAGACGTGGCTCCAGGATGATCAGGGCTGGGAACTCAACATTCAGGGGTATTCAACATTCAGGAAGGATAGAATAAAAGGAAAAGGAGGTGGGGTAGCATTGCTGGTTAAAGAGGAGATTAATGCAATAGTTAGGAAAGACATTAGCTTGGATGATGTGGAATCTATATGGGTAGAGCTGCAGAACACCAAAGGGCAAAAAACGTTAGTAGGAGTTGTGTACAGACCTCCAAACAGTAATAGGGATGTTGGGGAGGGCATCAAACAGGAAATTAGGGGTGCATGCAATAAAGGTGCAGCAGTTATAATGGGTGACTTTAATATGCACATAGATTGGGCTAGCCAAACTGGAAGCAATACGGTGGAGGAGGATTTCCTGGAGTGCATAAGGGATGGTTTTCTTGACCAATATGTTGAGGAACCAACTAGGGGGGAGGCCATCTTAGACTGGGTGTTGTGCAATGAGAGAGGATTAATTAGCAATCTCATTGTGCGAGGCCCCTTGGGGAAGAGTGACCATAATATGGTGGAATTCTGCATTAGGATGGAGAATGAAACAGTAATTTCAGAGTCCATGGTCCAGAACTTAAAGAAGGGTAACTTTGAAGGTATGAGGCGTGAATTGGCTAGGATAGATTGGCGAATGATACTTAGGGGGTTGACTGTGGATGGGCAATGGCAGACATTTAGAGACCGCATGGATGAATTACAACAATTGTACATTCCTGTCTGGCGTAAAAATAAAAAAGGGAAGGTGGCTCAACCGTGGCTATCTAGGGAAATCAGGGATAGTATTAAAGCCAAGGAAGTGGCATACAAATTGGCCAGAAATAGCAGCGAACCTGGGGACTGGGAGAAATTTAGAACTCAGCAGAGGAGGTCAAAGGGTTTGATTAGGGCAGGGAAAATGGAGTACGAGAAGAAGCTTGCAGGGAACATTAAGGCGGATTGCAAAAGTTTCTATAGGTATGTAAAGAGAAAAAGGTTGGTGAAGACAAATGTAGGTCCCCTGCAGTCAGAATCAGGGGAAGTCATAACGGGGAACAAAGAAATGGCAGACCATTTGAACAAGTACTTTGGTTCGGTATTCACTAAGGAGGATACAAACAACCTTCCGGATATAAAAGGGGTCAGAGGGTCTAGTAAGGAGGGGGAACTGAACGAAATCTTTATTAGTCGAGAAATTGTGTTGGGGAAATTGATGGGATTGAAGGCCGATAAATCCCCAGGGCCTGATGGACTGCATCCTAGAGTTCTAAAGGAGGTGGCCTTGGAAATAGCGGATGCATTGACAGTCATTTTCCAACATTCCATTGACTCTGGATCAGTTCCTATGGAGTGGAGGGTAGCCAATGTAACCCCACTTTTTAAAAAAGGAGGGAGAGAGAAAACAGGGGATTATAGACCGGTCAGCCTGACCTCAGTAGTGGGTAAAATGATGGAATCAATTATTAAGGATGTCATAGCAGTGCATTTGGAAAATGGTGACATGATAGGTCCAAGTCAGCATGGATTTGTGAAAGGGAAATCATGCTTGACAAATCTTCTCGAATTTTTTGAGGATGTTTCCAGTAAAGTGGACAAGGGAGAACCAGTTGATGTGGTATATTTGGACTTTCAGAAGGCTTTCGACAAGGTCCCACACAAGAGATTAATGTGCAAAGTTAAAGCACATGGGATTGGGGGTAGTGTGCTGACGTGGATTGAGAACTGGTTGGCAGACAGGAAGCAAAGAGTAGGAGTAAACGGGTACTTTTCAGAATGGCAGGCAGTGACTAGTGGAGTGCCGCAAGGTTCTGTGCTGGGGCCCCAGCTGTTTACATTGTACATTAATGATTTAGACGAGGGGATTAAATGCAGTATCTCCAAATTTGCGGATGATACTAAGTTGGGTGGCAGTGTGAGCTGCGAGGAGGATGCTATTAGGCTGCAGAGTGACTTGGATAGGTTAGGTGAGTGGGCAAATGCATGGCAGATGAAGTATAATGTGGATAAATGTGAGGTTATCCACTTTGGTGGTAAAAACAGAGAGACAGACTATTATCTGAATGGTGACAGATTAGGAAAAGGGAAGGTGCAACGAGACCTGGGTGTCATGGTACATCAGTCATTGAAGGTTAGCATGCAGGTACAGCAGGCGGTTAAGAAAGCAAATGGCATGTTGGCCTTCATAGCGAGGGGATTTGAGTACAGGGAGGAGTTACTACAGTTATACAGGGCCTTGGTGAGGCCACACCTGGAGTATTGTGTACAGTTTTGGTCTCCTAACTTGAGGAAGGACATTCTTGCTATTGAGGGAGTGCAGCGAAGGTTCACCAGACTGATTCCCGGGATGGCGGGACTGACCTATCAAGAAAGATTGGATCAACTGGGCTTGTATTCACTGGAGTTCAGAAGAATGAGAGGGGACCTCATAGAAATGTTTAAAATTCTGACGGGTTTAGACAGGTTAGATGCAGAAAGAATGTTCCCAATGTTGGGGAAGTCCAGAACCAGGGGTCACAGTCTGAGGATAAGGGGTAAGCCATTTAGGACCGAGATGAGGAGAAACTTCTTCACCCAGAGAGTGGTGAACCTGTGGAATTCTCTACCACAGAAAGTAGTTGAGGCCAATTCACTAAATATATTCAAAAGGGAGTTAGATGAAGTCCTTACTACTCGGGGGATCAAGGGTTATGGCGAGAAAGCAGGAAGGGGGTACTGAAGTTTCATGTTCAGCCATGAACTCATTGAATGGCGGTGCAGGCTAGAAGGGCTGAATGGCCTGCTCCTGCACCTATTTTCTATGTTTCTATGTTTCTATGTAATCCCGATCACATCATATTTGTTAACATCTATTTGCACAGTTAATTCATCCACCTTATTGCGGATACTCCTTGCATTAAGACACAAAGCCTTCAGGCTTGTTTTTTTAACACCCTTTGTCCTTTTAGAATTTTGCTGTACAGTGGCCCTTTTTGTTCTTTGCCTTGGGTTTCTCTGCCCTCCACTTTTCCTCATCTCCTTTCTGTCTTTTGCTTTTGTCTCCTTTTTGTTTCCCTCCGTCTCCCTGCATTGGTTCCCATCCCCCTGCCATATTAGTTTAACTCCTCCCCAACAGCACTAGCAAACACTCCCCCAAGGACATTGGTTCCGGTCCTGCCCAGGTGCAGACCGTCTGGTTTGTACTGGTCCCACCTCCCCCAGAACCGGTTCCAATGCCCCAGGAATTTGAATCCCTCCCAGCTGCACCACTGCTCAAGCCACGTATTCATCTGCGCTATCCTGCGATTCCTACTCTGACTAGCACGTGGCACTGGTAGCAATCCCGAGATTACTACTTTTGAGGTCCTACTTTTTAATTTAGCTCCTAGCTCCTTAAATTCGTTTTGCAGGACCTCATCCCTTTTTTTACCTATGTCGTTAGTACCAATGTGCACCACAACAACTGGCTGTTCTCCCTCCCTTTTTAGAATGTCCTGCACCCGCTCCGAGACATCCTTGACCCTTGCACCAGGGGGGCAACATACCATCCTGGAGTCTCGGTTGTGGCCGCAGAAACGCCTATCTATTCCCCTCACAATTGAATCCCCTATCACTATTGCTCTCCCACTCTTTTTCCTGCCCTTCTGTGCAACAGAGCCAGCCACGGTGCCATGAACTTGGCTGCTGCTGCCCTCCCCTGATGAGTCATCCCCCTCAACAGTACCCAAAGCAGTGTATCTGTTTTGCAGGGGGATGACCACAGGGGACCCCTGCACTACCTTCCTTGCACTGCTCTTCCTGCTGGTCTTCCATTCCCTATCTGGCTGTGGACCCCTCTCTTGCGGCAAGACCAACTCACTAAACGTGCTATTCACATCATTCTCAGCATCGTGGATGCTCCAGAGTAAATCCACCCTCAGCTCCAACTCCGCAACGCGGTCCGTCAGGAGCTGGAGGCGGACACATTTCCCGCACACGTAGTCGTCAGGGACACCGGAAGTGTCCCTGAGTTCCCACATGGTACAGGAGGAGCATATCACGTGACCGAGCTCTCCTGCCATGACTTAACCCTTAAATTAACTTAAATTGGCAACAACAATGCTAAAGTTTACTCACTGTTATAGGACAAAAAAGAAAAACTACTCACCAATCACCAACCAATCACTTACCCCCTTGGCTGTGACGTCACCTTTCTGTTTCTTTCTACTTCTTTTTTGCCTTCTCCCGGTTGCTGCACAAGTCACGCCTCTCTCCGATCCCCGGAACTCCCACCTCTCGCCGAACTCGCACTGCTCCCGGTCTCACTGACCTTATGTAGGCCTCTCCAATCCCCGGAACTCGTGCTGCTCCCAGTCTCACTGGCCTTATGTAGGCCTCTCCGATCCCCGGAACTCCCACCTCTCACCGAACTCGCGCTGCTCCCGGTCTCACTGACCTTATGTAGGCCTCTCCGATCCCCGGAACTCCCACCTCTCACCGAACTCGTGCTGCTCCCGGTCTCACTGACCTTATGTCGGCCTCTCCGATCCCCGGAACTCCCACCTCTCGCTGAACTCGCGCTGCTCCCGGTCTCACTGGCCTTATGTAGGCCTCTCCGATCCCTGGAACTCGCGCTGCTCCCGGTCTCACTGACCTTATGCAGGCCTCTCCGATCCCCGGAACTCCCACCTCTCGCTGAACTCGCGCTGCTCCCGGTCTCACTGACCTTATGTAGGCCTCTCCGATCCCCGGAACTCCCACCTCTCACCGAACTCGCGCTGCTCCCGGTCTCACTGACCTTATGTAGGCCTCTCCGATCCCCGGAACTCCCACCTCTCGCTGAACTCGCGCTGCTCCCGGTCTCACTGACCTTATGTAGGCCTCTCCGATCCCCGGAACTCCCACCTCTCGCTGAACTCGCGCTGCTCCTGGTCTCACTGACCTTATGTAGGCCTCTCCGATCCACGGAACTCGCGCTGCTCCCGGTCTCACTGACCTTATGTAGGCCTCTCCGATCCCCGGAACTCCCACCTCTCACCGAACTCGTGCTGCTCCCGGTCTCACTGGATTCCAAAGAAAACAAACCAGCCTATCCAATATTTCTTCATAGCTAAAATTCCCCCAGTCCAAGCAACACTCTTGTAAATCTCCTCTGCACCCTTTCCAGTGCAATCACATATTTCCTGTAATGCAGTGACCAGAACTGCACGCAGTACTCCAGCTGTGGCCGAACCAGTGTTTTATACAGTTCAAGCATAACTCCCCTGCTCTTGTATTCCGTGCCTCAACTAATAAAGGCAAGTATTCCATATGCCTTCTTAACCACCTTATCTACCTGGCCTGCTACCTTCAGGGACCTGTGGACCTACACTCCAAGGTCCCTTTGTTCCTCTACACTTCTCAGCGTCCTACCATTTAATGTGTATTCCCTTGCCTTGTTAGCCCTCCCCAAATGCATTACCTCACACTTCTCCGGATTGATTTGGCTGAAGATTGGCTTCTGTGATGGAGCAGGAGGCTGACATCCATCATCCACTCGGCACTTCTGGCTAAAGATTGTCGCAAACCATTTCAACCTCCGTCTCAATTCATCATGCTCTCTCTCCTCCTGAGTTCCCGAGCCTCCGATCCTCCCTTAATCTCTCCCTCCATGTGAACGCCCCAACCCAGAGTCACGGCCACTCCCTTGACCTTGCCATCTCTCGTGATCGCGTTCCCACCGTGTCAATCGCAGATCAGGCCATCTCTGACCCACTTCCTTGTATCGCTCTCCACCCACATCCCCTCCCCGCCCATCTTACCTCCTTCTGCGTCTGCCCCGGGATAACAACTTTCCCGACTCTCTTACAACTGCAAACTGTCCATTACTGACCCTCCATTCACCGATCTGACCAACCACACCCTCACCATCACCTTTGATGCTCAAGTCCCTATTAATACCATTACTCTCTGGCCGTTCCCCCTGATACGGCCCCGATCATCGCTCTCTCAAGTTCAAGGGAGGCAGACTTGAACAGATGTGGCAGACAACAGGTTTAGCCTTTCACCGCCAGATCAGGCTGGAGCACATAAAGCATTATCGGGTCCTACTCCTGTCTGCCAATACTGCTCCAGGCACTATTCCAGGATCATTCTGGAATGCAAAGGTGACCCTCAGCTACTATTCTCTACTGCTAACCGTCTTCTTAACCCCTCTCCCCTGTCTCCACCACACGCAGCTCCAACAACACGTGCAAGGGGCTCATAGACTTCTTTATCTCAAAGATTGAGACCATCCAATCAGCTGCCTCTGCCACTTCCCTATCTTCCCCTAGCCCACCGGGCCAATCTTCCTCGAAAATTCCTCCTGCCCTTGCCCTGAACACGCATCTCTCTCCAGTTTCTCTCTGATCTCCCGTGATGACCTTTCCCAGCTCATAATAAGAACATAAGAAATAGGAGCAGGAGTAGGCCATACGGCCCCTCGAGCCTGCTCCGCCATTTAATAAGATCATGGCTGATCTGATCATGGACTCAGCTCCACTTCCCCGCCTGCTCTCCATAACCCCTTATCCCCTTATTGCTCAAAAATCTGTCTATCTCTGTCTTAAATATATTCAATGTCCCAGCCTCCACAGCTCTCGGGGGCAGTGAATTCCACAGATTTACAACCCTCTGAGAGAAGAAATTCCTCCTCATCTCAGTTTTAAATGGGTGGCCCCTTATTCTAAGATTATTCCCCCTAGTTCTACTCTCCCCCATCAGTGAAAATATGGCCCCCTCCTTCTCCTATTTCTTATGTTCTTATGTAAGTAGCCCCATTCAGGCAAAGGACAGGCTTTTCTGTTAACTAACTTGCAGATTCTTTTTCAGTTTTAAGTTAAATTCAAAACATTCAACTACATTTCAGTTTGAACCCGACTCACCCAGTGCTTACCAGAGAGTTTCCCAGCATCTGCGCTCTGTTTATGGCCACTCCAGGTGACCATTATACCGTGTGATCGATCCCTTATCTTTTATTTCAATCCATATAGATCCTGTCTCTAACCTTCCATTAGTTATGCCCCTATTTCTACTGCCTCCACAGACCATCCCCCCCAACCACAGAAATGGTAACTGGTATCAATAAATGTGTGCGCATGTCTGTCTGTTGCTCAGTTATTTTGTCTTCCCAGGAGGCTGTGTCCCCAGTGTCGCTGCAGTTCCGGAATCCACGAGAACTATTCAAGCAGAAGGAACTGTGTGCTTCAGAACACCTTCCCTGTGTGAGCTCCGTCAGAACAGGTATGGCAGCTCCTTCCTAAAACAATCTCTTCCCTTCGAACGTTATTATTGCATCTGCTTCCACCACCCATTCAAGTAACGTAGTCAAGTTTGCTGACAATACAAAGATGGGAGGAAAAGCAATGTGTGAGGAGGACACAAAAAATCTGCAACAGGACACAGACAGGCTCAGTGAGTGGGAAAAAATTTGGCAGATGGAGTATAATGTTGGAAAGTGTGAGGTCATGCACTTTGGCAGAAAAAAATCGAAGAACAAGTTATTATTTAAATGGAGAAAGATTACAAAGTGCTGCAATACAGCGGGACCTGGGGGTACTTGTGCATGAAACATAAAAGGTTAGTATGTAGGTACAACAAGTGATCAGGAAGGCCAATGGTATCTTGGCCTTTATTGCAAAGGGGATGGAGTAGAAAAGCAGGGAAGTCTTGCTACAGTTATACAGGGTATTGGTGAGGCCACACCTGGAATACTGCGTGCAGTTTTGGTTTCCATATTTATGAAAGGATATACTTGTTTTGGAGGCAGTTCAGAGGAGGTTCATTGGGTTGATTCCGGAGATGAGGGGATTGACTTATGAGGAAAGGTTGAGTAGGTTGGGCCTCTACTCATTGGAATTCAGAAGAATGAGAGGTGATCTTATCGAAACGTATCAGATAATGATGGGGCTTGACAAGGTGGATACAGAGAGGATGTTTCCACTGATGGGGGAGACTAGAACTAGGGGACATAATCTTAGAATAAGGGGCCGTGCATTTAAAACTGAGATGAGGAGAAATTTCTTCTCTCAGAGGGTTGTAAATCTGTGAAATTCACTGCCTCAGAGAGCTGTGGAAGCCGGGACATTGAATAAATTTAAGCCAGAGATAGACAGCTTCTTAACTGATAAGGGTTTAAGGAGATATGGGGAGCAAGTGGGGAAGTGGACCTGAGTCCATGATCGGATCAGCCATGATCGTATTAGAAACATAGAAAATAGGTGCAGGAGTAGGCCATTCGGCCCTTTGAGCCTGCACCACCATTCAATAAGATCATGGCTGATCATTCACCTCAGTACCCCTTTCCTGCTTTCTCTCCATACCCCTTGATCCCTTTAGCCGTAAGGGCCATATCTAACTCCCTCTTGAATATATCTAACGGACTGGCCTCAACAACTCTCTGCGGTAGGGAATTCCACAGGTTAACAACTCTCTGTGTGAAGAAGTTTCTCCTCATCTCAGTCCTAGATGGCCTACCCCTTATCCTTAGACTGTGACCCCTGGTCCTAGACTTCCCCAACATTGGGAACATTCTTCCTGCATTTAACCTGTCCAGTTCCATCAGAATTTTATATGTTTCTATGAGATCCCCTCTCATTCTTCTAATTTCCAGTGAATATAAGCCTAGTCGATCCAACCCCTCCTCGTATGTCAGTCCTGCCATCCCGGGAATCAGTCTGGTGAACCTTACATGGTGGAGCAGGTTCGAGGGGCTGTATGGCCTACTCCTGCTCCTATTTCTTACGTTCTTATGTACCCGAACTCTCTTCCCTTCAGAGGCCCCCCATTGCTGGACTGTACCACAGACAGAAGCTAATTATCCTCTCCTTCAATCTGACTCTAGTTTCAGGAGAGGATGTGTCCGAGTCGATCAAAGGTGACTCCACCCCGACTGGGGACCCTGCCGTTACTGAGGGACCTCACGAGACTGAGGGGGAAATCCCCACAGGTACAACCTACACTGGGGTCCGCGTTCTGGTCCTGGTGTGTGACAGGAGGGCAGGCGAATGGAACTAACTGAGATTTATATAGCGCCTTTAACAACCTTGGGCATCCCAAAGCGCTTTACAGCCAATGAAGTACTCGTGGAGTGTAGTCACTGTTGTAATGTGGGAAACGGTGCAGCTAATTTCTGCACAGCAAGCTCCCACACACAGCAATGTGATAATGACCAGATAATCTGTTTGTGATGTTAGTTGAGGGGTAAATATTGACCAGGACACCGGGGAGAACTCCCCTGCTCATCAAATAGTGCCGTGGGATCATTTACATGCACTTCACAGAGCAGGCGGGGCCTCAGTGTAATGGGGCAGAAATTCCCTGCACCCCGATGGGAGCAGTGACCAGCTCGGGGCGGGACTTCCTGCGGCCAGGGTGGGACTTCCTGCGGCCAGGGCGGGACGTCCTGTGCCTGGGGACGGGACTTCCTGCGGCCGGGGCGGGACTTCCTGTGGGCGGGGGAACTTCCTGCACGCTCAGAGCAATATCCACCATGGGGCAGAAAGGGGTCGGTGGGCACAGTGATGACGTCATCGTCGATACGTTACCATGGCAGCGCCGCTGCTAACTCCCGTGCAATTCCGTAGATCACCGACCCCCTCCCCACACCCCCCTGGCCCCAAAGGTATTTGATGCCTAGTCAGTGCCGCCCGGAGGCACTGAGAAACATCGCCAAAAGGGGCTATTTCAACCCGGTGACAGTGCGGCACTCCCGCACTACTGCCATAGAATCACAGGACGGTTACAGCACTGGAGGCCGCCATTCGGCCCGTCGAGCCTGTGCCGGCTCTCTGCGAGAGCACCTCAGCCAGTCCCACTCCCCCGCCCTTTCCCCGTAACCTGTCATTTATTTTCTTCAGGTACTTATCCAATTCCCTTTTGAAAGCCACGATTGAGTCTGCCTCCACCACCCTCTCAGGCCGTGCATTCCAGATTCTAACCACTCGCTGCGTAAAAACTCTTTCCTCATGTCGCCTTTGGTTCTTCTGCCAATCGCCTTAAATCTGTGTCCTCTGGTTCCCGACCCTTCCACCAATGGGAACAGTTTCTCTCTCTCTACTCTGTCCAGGCCCCTCATGATTTTGAACACCTCGATCAAATCTCCTCTCAACCTTCTCTGCTCCAAGGAGAACAACCCCAGCTTCTCCAGTCTATCCACGTAACTGAAGTCCCTCATCCCTGGAACCATTCTCGTAGCGGCCAGGATAGTGGATGCATTGGATGTAATTTACCAAAATTCCCTGGATTCTGGGGAGGTCCCAGCAGATTGGAAAACCACAAATGGAACATTGCTATTTAAAAAAGGAGGCAGACAAAAAGCAGGAAACTATAGACCAGTTAGCCTAACATCTGTGGTTGGGAAAATGTTGGAGTCCATTATTAAAGAAACAGTAACAGGACATTTGGAAAAACATAATTTGGTCAGACCGAGACAGCATGGATTTATGAAGGGGAAGTCATGTTTGAAAAATTTGCTGGAGTTCTTTGAGGATGTAACGAAAAGGGTGGATAAGGGGGAACCAGTGGATGTGGTGTATTTGGACTTCCAGAAGGTATTTGACAAGGTGCCACAGAAAAGGTTACTGCACAAGATAAAAGTTCATGGGGTTGGGGGTAATATATTAGCATGGATAGAGGATTGGCTAACTAACAGAGAACAGAGCGTCGGGATAAATGGTTCATTCTCGGGTTGGTAAACAGTAACTAATGGAATGCTGCAGGGATCAGTGCTGGGACCCCAACTATTTACAATCTATATTAATAACTTGGAAGAAGGGACTGAGTGTAATGTAGCCAAGTTTGCTGACGATACAAAGATGGGAGGAAAAGCAATGTGTGAGGACACAAAAAATCTGCAAAAGGACATAGACAGGCTAAGTGAGTGGACAAAAAATTTGCAGATGGAGTATAATGTGGGAAAGTGTCATGCACTTTGACAGAGAAAATTGAAGAGCAAGTTATTATTTAAATGGAGAAAGATTGCAAAGTGCTGCAGTGCAGCGGGACCTGGGGGTACTTGTATATGAAACACAAAAGGATAGTATGCAGGTATAGCACGTGATCAGGAAGGCCAATGGTATCTTGGCCTTTATTGCAAAGGGGATGGAGTATAAAAGCAGGGAAGTCTTGCTACAGTTATACAGGATATTGGTGAGGCCACACCTGGAGTACTGCGTGCAGTTTTGGTTTCCATATTTACGGAAGGATATACTTGCTTTGGAGGCAGTTCAGAGAAGGTTCACTGGGTTGATTCTGGAGATGAGGCGGTTGACTTATGAGGAAAGGTTGAGCAGGTTGGGCCTCTACTCATTGAAATTCAGAAGAATGAGAGGTGATCTTATCGAAACGTATAAGATTATGAGGGGGCTCGACAAGGTGGATGCAGAGAGGATGTTTCCACTGATGGGGGTGACTAGAACTAGGGGGCATGATCTTAGAATAAGGGGCCACCCATTTAAAACTGAGATGAGGAGAAATTTCTTCTCTCAGAAGGTTGTAAATCTGTGGAATTCGCTGCCTCAGAGAGCTGTGGAAGCTGGGACATTGAATAAATTTAAGACAGAGATAGACAGTTTCTTAACCGATAAGGGAATAAGGGGTTATGGGGAGCGGGCGGGGAAGTGGAGCTGAGTCCATGATCAGATCAGCCATGATCTTATTAAATGGTGGAGCAGGCTCGAGGGGTTGTATGGCCTTCTCCTGCTCCAGTTTCTTATGTTCTTATGTTGTTATGTAGGTTGAGGGTATGATTAAGAAGTTTGCAGATGATACGAAAATAGGCCGCTTGGTTGATAATGAAGAAGAACGCTGCAGACTGCAGGAAGATCATCGTCATAGACAGTCCCTCGGAGTAGAGGACTGCTTCCACTCTAAAAGTGAGTTCTCAGGTGACTGAACAGTCCAATACGGGAACCACAGTCCCTGTCACAGGTGGGACAGACAGTGGTTGAGGGAAAGGGAGGGTGGGACAGGTTTGCCACACGCTCCTTCCGCTGCCTGTGCTTGATTTCTGCATGCTCTCGGTGATGAGACTCGAGGTGCTCAGCGCCCTACCAGATGCACTTCCTCCACCTAGGGCGGTCTTTGACCAGGGACTCCCAGGTGTCGGTGGGGATGTTGCACTTTATCAGGGAGGCTTTGAGGGTATCCCTGTAATGTTTCCTCTGCCCACTTTTGGCTCGTTTGCCGTGAAGGAGTTCCGAGTAGAGCGCTTGCTTTGGGAGTCTCGTGTCTGGCATGCGAACAATGTGGCCCTGCCCAGCGGAGCTGGTCGAGTGTGGTCAGTGCTTCAGTGCTGGGGATGTTGGCCTGGTCGAGGACACTAATGTTGGTGCACCTGTCCTCCCAGGGGATTTGTAGGATCTTGCGGAGACATCGTTGGTGGTATTTCTCCAGCGACTTGTGGTGTCTACTGTACATGGTCCATGTCTCTGAGCCATATAGGAGGGCGGGTATTACTACAGCCCTGTAGACCATGAGCTTGGTGACAGTTTTGAGGACCTGGTCTTCAAACACTCTTTTCCTCAGGCGGCCGAAGGCTGCACTGGCGCACTGGAGGTGGTGTTGGATCTTGTCGTCAATGCCTGCTCTGGTTGATAGGAGGTTCCCAAGATTTGGGAAATGGTCCACGTTGTCCAGGGTCCCGCCATGGATCTGGATGACTTGCGGGGGGTGGGAGTGCTGTGCGGTGAGGACAGGCTGGTGGAGGACCTTTGTCTTACGGATGTTTAGCGTAAGGCCCATGCTTTTGTACACCTCAGTAAATACGTCGACTATGTCCTGGAGTTCAGCCTCTGTATGTGCGCAGATGCAGGCGTTGTCCGCGTACTGTAGCTCGACGGCAGAGGTTGGGGTGGACCTGGCCTGGAGGCGGCGAAGGTTGAACAGGTTCCCACTGGTTCCGTAGTTTAGTTCCACTCCAGCGGGGAGCTTGTTGACTGTGAGGTGGAGCATGGCGGCAAGAAAGATTGAGAAGAGTTTTGGGGCGATGACGCAGCCCGGTTTGACCCCGGTCCAGACGTGGATTGGGTCTGTGATGGATCCATTGGTAAGGATCACGGCCTGCTTGTCGTCGTGGAGCAGGCGGAGGATGGTGACAAACTTTTGGGGGCATCCGAAACGGAGGAGGACGCTCCATAGACCCTCGCGGTTGACAGTGTCAAAGGCCTTTGTAAAGTCAAAGAAGGCCATGTATAAGGGCTGGCGCTGCTCCCTGCACTTTTCCTGCAACTGTGGTGCCATAAAGGTCCTGTCTGTTGTGCTCCGCAGGGGACGAAATCCGCACTGGTCAGGTGGGCAGAACAGCGGCAAATGGAATTCAATCCAGAGAAGTGTCAGGTGATGCATTTGGGGAGGGCTAACAAGACAAGGGAATATAATTAAATGGGAGGACACTGAGAAGTGTAGTGGAACAAAGCGACCTTGGAGAGCAGGTCCACAGATCCCTGAAGTAGCAGGCCAGGTGGATAAGGTGGTTAAGTAGGCATACGGAATACTTGCCTTTATTGGCCGAGAGCGGAAGATGCGGTGGAGGATGAAAGGAGCGGCCCACAGCAGCGAGAGTGAGTCCGAGAGCGGGAGTAGGTAGCCCCGGAGGCTGCAGTAGCTGGGAGGCGAAGAGGTAGAAAGAATCACGGTTCACAGGAAAGCAGGGAAGTGATTGTTTGGTAAAGGTCACATCATTTTTTCTTGGAAATTCAGATTCGAGGCCGGGGAGTATCACGTTTTTTTTGACTGGTGTCTTTTAGTCTTTACTAAGGCCAGAGGGGTATGCTAAAAACTTTAGTAAATGAATCTAATAACGAGAGGGATAGCAGGGCACATCCTGTGCTCTGTGGGAAGTCCCGGGTGCTTCGCGCAGCCGGGATGACCATGTGTGCAGGAGGTGTCTCCGGCTGCACTAACTCGAGCTTGAGCGGCGGCTGGAGTCACTGAGGTGCATCTGTGAGGCTGAAAGTGACTTGGATAGCACGGTTACCCCGCAGCTTAAGAGTGTGCAGGCAGACAGGGAGTGGGTGACCACTGGACAGAAGAGGAGGACTAGGCAGGTAGTGCAGGAGTCCCCTGAGTCCATCTCGCTCTAACCGGTATTCTGTTCTGAGTACCGGTGAGGGCGATGGTGGCTCTGGGGAGTGCAGCCAAAGTCAAGTCCATGGCACCACGGGTGGCTCAGCTGCACAGGGGGGGAGGGGGAAGAATGGAAGGGCAATAGCGGTCGGGGACTCGCTAGTCAGGGGAGCAGACAGGAGTTTCTGCGGCCGCAGATGTGACTCCAGGATGGTATGTTGCCTCCCTGGTGCCAGGGTCAAGGATGTCACTGAGTGGCTGCAGGGCATTCTGGGGGGAGAGGGAGAAACGCCAGAGGTCGTGGTCCATATCGGGACCAATGACAGAGGTAGGAAGAGGAATGAGGTCCTGCAGGCAGAGTTTAGGGAACTAGGAGAGAGATTAAAAAGCAGGATCTCAAAGGTAGTAATCTCCGGATTACTCCCGGTGCCACGAGCTAGTGAGTACAGAAATAGAAGGATAGAGCGGATGAATACGTGGCTGGAGAGATGGTGCAGGAGGGAGGGCTTTAGTTTCCTGAGACATTGGGACTGTTTCTGGGGGAGGTGGGATCTGTACAAACTGCACAGGTTGCACCTCAACAGAGCCGGGACCAGTATCCTCACGGGGGGGTTTGCTAGTGCTGTTGGGGGGGGTTTACACGAGCTTGGCAAGGGGATGGGAACCTGAGAATAGATTCAGTCAGGAGAGAAGCAAAGCTGGAATTGGGCAGCAGAAAATTAGAAAGTGAATTTGGAAGACAGGAATCAAGGGCTGGAAAATAGACAAGGGGGGAGTTTGGCTCCACTGAATGGTATATGCTTCAATGCAAGGAGTATAGGGAATAAGGCAAATGAGCTGAGAGCACAGGTAGACACTTGGGAGTATGATATTATAGCCATTACTGAGACATGACTGAAAGAGGGGCAGGTATGGCAGCTCAACATTCCTGGTTACAGGGTTTTCAGATGGGATAGAGAGGGGGATAAAAAAGGAGGGAGGGGTCACAGTATTGATTAAAGAAACTATTACAGCTGTGAGAAGGGATGATACGTTAGAGGGGTCATCAAACAAGGCCATATGGGTTGAATTAAAGAACACAAAAGGGGTGATCACACTACTGGGAGTGTACTATAGACCCCCAAACAGTCAGAGGGAGATAGAAGAGCAAATATGTGGGCAAATTGCTGCGAAGTGAATGAAGAGAGGCAGGTGGAATGGGATCCAGGGCAAAGTGGCAAGTTGGATCCAAAATTTGCTCAGAGGCAGGAAGCAAAGGGTAATGGTTGATGGGTGTTCTTGTGACTGGAAGGATGTTTCCAGTGGGGTTCCACAGGGCTCAGTGCTGGGTCCCTTGCTTTTTGTGGTATATATCAATGACTTGGACTTAAATGTTGGGGTATGATTAAGAAGTTTGCAGATGACACTAAAATAGGCTGTGTGATTGATAATGAAGAAGAAAGCTGTGGACTGCAGGAAGATATCAATGTACTGGTCAGGTGGGCAGAACAGTGGCAAATGGAATTCAATCTGGAGAAGTGTGAGGTAATGCATTTGGGGAGGGCCAACAAGGAAAGGGAATACACATTAAATGGAGGACACTGAGAAGTGTAGAGGAACAGAGGGACCTTGGGAGTGCAGGTCCACAGATCCCTGAAGGTAGCAGGCCAGGTAGATAAGGTGGTTAAGGAGGCAAATGGAATACTTTCCTTTAATTGTCGAGGCATAGAATACAAGAGCGGAGGAGGGGGGAGGGTGTTATGCCTGAACTGTATAAAACACTGGTTAGGCCACAGCTGGAGTACTCTTCCCCAAGGGGCCTCGCACAACGAGATTGCTAATTAATCCTCTCTCATTACACAACACCCAGTCTAAGATGGCCTCCCCCCTCGTTGGTTCCTCAACATATTGGTCTAAAAGACCATCCCTTATGCACTCCAGGAAATCCTCCTCTACCGTATTGCTTCCAGTTTGGTTAACCCAATCTATGTGCATATTAAAGTCACCCATTATAACTGCTGCACCTTTATTGCATGCACTCCTAATTTCATGTTTGATGCCCTCCCCAACATCACTACTACTGTTTGGAGGTCTGTACACAACTCCCACTAACGTTTTTTGCCCTTTGGTATTCTGCAGCTCTACCCAGAAAGATTCCACATCATCCAAGCTAATGTCCTTCCGAACTATTGCCTTAATTTGCTCCTTAACCAGCAATGCTACCCCACCTCCTTTTCCTTTTATTCTATCTTTCCTGAATGTTGAATACCCCTGGATGTTGAGTTCCCAGCCCTGATCATCCTGGAGCCACGTCTCCGTAATCCCAATCACATCATATTTGTTAACATCTATTTGCACAGTTCATTCATCCACCTTATTGCGGATACTCCTTGCATTAAGACACAAAGCCTTCAGGCTTGTTTTTTTAACACCCTTTGTCCTTTTAGAATTTTGCTGTACAGTGGCCCTTTTTGTTCTTTGCCTTGGGTTTCTCTGCCCTCCACTTTTCCTCATCTCCTTTCTGTCTTTTGCTTTTGCCTCCTTTTTGTTTCCCTCTGTCTCCCTGCATTGGTTCCCATCCCCCTGCAATATTAGTTTAACTGCTCCCCAACAGCACTAGCAAACACTCCCCCTAGGACATTGGTTCCGGTCCTGCCCAGGTGCAGACCGTCCGGTTTGTACTGGTCCCACCTCCCCCAGAACCCGTTCCAATGCCCCAAGAATTTGAATCCCTCCCTGTTGCAGCACTGCTCAAGCCACGTATTCATCTGCGCTATCCTGCGATTCCTACTCTGACTAGCATGTGGCACTGGTAGCAATCCCGAGATTACTACTTTTGAGGTCCTACTTTTTAATTTAGCTCCTAGCTCCTTAAATTCGTTTCGTAGGACCTTATCCCTTTTTTTACCTATGTCGTTGGTACCAATGTGCACCACGACAACTGGCTGTTCTCCACCCGCTCCGAGACATCCTTGACCCTTGCACCAGGGAGGCAACATATCATCCTGGAGTCTCTGTTAGCGGCCGCAGAAACGCCTATCTATTCCCCTCACCATTGAATCCCCTGTCACTATCGCTCTCCCACTCTTTTTCCTGCCCTCCTGTGCAGCAGAGCCAGCCACGGTGCCATGAACTTGGCTATGAGGACAGATTGGATAGGCTGGGTTTGTTTTCCTTAGAACAGAGGAGGCTGAGGGCATTGAGGTGTATAACATTTTGAGAGGCCTAGATATAGTGGATAGAAAGGGCCTTATTTCCTTAGCAGCGGGCTCAACAACCAGGGGACATAATTTAAAGTAATTGGGGGGAGGTTTAGAGGGGATTTGAGGGGAAATGTCTTCACCCAGAGGGTGGTGGGGGTCTGGAACTCACGGCCTGAAAGGGTGGTAGAGGCAGAAACCCTCACCACATTTAAACAGTACCTGGATGTACACTTGAAGTGCTGTAACCTACAGGGCTATGGACCTAGAGCTGGAAAGTGGGATTAGGCCGGGTAGCTCTTGGTCGGCCGGCACAGACACGATGGGCCGAATGGCCTCCTCCCATGCTGTACATTTCTATGATTCTATGAAACAGGCTAAGTGAGTGGGCAAGAACATGGCAAATGGAATATAATGTGGAGAAATGTGAAGTTATCCACTTTGGTCAGAAAAATACAAAAGCAGAGTATTTTTTAAATGGTGAGAGATTGGGAAATGTTGGTGTTCAGAGGGACCTGGGTGTCCTTGTACACCAATCACTGAAAGTTAACCTGCAGGTACAGCAAGTGAATGAAGCAAATGGTATGTTGGCCTTTATTACAGGAGGATTTGAGTATAAGAGTAAAGACGTCTTACTACAATTATATCGGGCCCTGGTGAGACCACTCCTGGAGTATTGTGTACAGTTTGGGTCTCCTTACCTAAGGAAGGATATACTTGCCATTGAGGGAGTGCAACGAAGGTTCACCAGACTGATTCCTGGGATGGGGGATTGTCCTATGAGGAGAGATTGAGCAGACTAGGCCGATATTCCCCAGAGTTTAGAAGAATGAGAGGTGATCTCATTGAAACATACAACATTGTTACAGGGCTTGACAGGGTAGATGCAGGGAGGGTGTTTCCCCCGGGCTGGGGAGTCTAGAACCAGGGGTCACAGTCTCAGGATAAGGGGTCGGCCATTTAGGAATGAGATGAGGAGAAACTTCTTCACTCAGAGGGTGGTGAATCTTTGGAATTCTCTGCCCCAGAGAGCTGTGGAGGCTCATTCCTTGAGTATATTCAAGACAGAGATCAATAGATTTTGCAATATTAAGGGAATCGAGGAATATGGAGATAGTGCAGGGAAGTGGAGTTGAGGTAGAAGATCAGCCACAGAAACATAGAAAATAGATGCAGGAGTAGGCCATTCGGCCCTTCGAGCCTGCACCACCATTCAATAAGATCATGGCTGATCATTCACCTCAGTACCCCTTTCCTGCTTTCTCTCCATACTCCTTGATCCCTTTAGCCGTAAGGGCCATATCTAACTCCCTCTTGAATATATCCAATGAACTGGCATCAACAACTCTCTGCGGCAGGGAATTCCACAGGTTAACAACTCTGAGTGAAGGAGTTTCTCCTCATCTCGGTCCTAAATGGCTTACCCCTTATCCTTAGACTATGTTCCCTGGTTCTGGACTTCCCCAACATCGGGAACATTATTCCTGCATCTAACCTGTCCAGTCCGTCAGAATTTTATATGTTTCTATGAGATACCCTCTCATCCTTCTAAACTCCAGTGAATACAGGTCCAGTCGATCCAGTCTCTCCTCATATGTCAGTCCAGCCATCCCTGGAATCAGTCTGGTGAACCTTCGCTGCACTCCCTCAATAGCAAGAACGTCCTTCCTCAGATTAGACCAAAACTGAACACAATATTCCAGGTGAGGCCTCACTAAGACCCTGTACAACTGCAGTAAGACCTCCCTGCTCCTATACTCAAATCCCCTAGCTATGAAGGCCAACATACCATTTGCCGTCTTCACCGCCTGCTGTACCTGCATGCCAACTTTCAATGACTGATGTACCATGACACCCAGGTCTCATTGTACCTCCCCTTTTCCTAATCTGCCGCCATTCAGATAATATTCTGCCTTCATGTTTAAGCCACCAATAACCTAACATTTATCCACATTATACTGCATCTGCCATGCATTTGCCCACTCACCTAACCTGTCCAAGTCACCCTGTAGCCTCTTAGCATCCTTCTCACAGCTCACACTGCCACCCAGTTTAGTGTCATCTGCAAACTTGGAGATATTACACTCAATTCCTTCATCCAAATCATTGATGTATATTGTAAATAGTTGGGGTCCCAGCACTGAGCCCTGCGGAACCCCACTAGTCACTGCCTGCCATTCTGAAAAGGACCCATTAATCCCGACTCTCTGCTTCCTGTCTGCCAACCAGTTCTCTATTCATGTCAGTACATTACTCCCAATACCATGTGCCTTAATTTTTCACACCAATCTCTTGTGTGGGACCTTGTCAAAAGCCTTTTGAAAATCCAAATACATCACATCCACTGGTTCTCCCTTGTCCACTCTACTGTTACACCCTCAAAAAATTCTAGAAGATTTGTCAAGCATGATTTCCCTTTCATAAATCCATGCTGACTTGGACCGATCCAGTCACTGCTTTCCAAATGCGCTGCTATTTCATCCTTAATAATAGATTCCAACATTTTCCCCACTACTGATGTCAGGCTAACCGGTCCATAATTACCCATTTTCTCGCTCCCTCCTTTCTTAAAAAATGGTGTTACATTAGCTACCCTCCAGTCCATAGGAACTGATCCAAAGTCGATAGACTGTTGGAAAATGATCACCAATGCATCCACTATTTCTAGGGCCACTTCCTTAAGTACTCTGGGATGCAGACTATCAGGCTCTGGGGATTTATCGGCCTTCAATCCCATTAATTTCCCTAAAACAATTTCCCGCCTAATAAGGATTTCCTTCAGTTCCTCCTTCTCACTAGACCCTCGGTCCCCTAGTATTTCCCGAAGGTTATTTGTGTCTTTCTTCGTGAAGACAGAACCAAAGTATTTGTTCAATTAGTCTGCCATTTCTTTGTTCCCCATTATAAATTCACCTGAATCTGACTGCAAGGGACCTACGTTTGTCTTCACTAATCTTTTTCTCCTCACATATCTATAGAAGCTTTTGCAGTCAGTTTTTATGTTCCCAGCAAGCTTCCTCTCATACTCTATTTTCCCCTTCCTAATTAAACCCTTTGTCCTCCTCTGCTGAATTCTAAATTTCTCCCAGTCCTCAGGTTTGCTGCTTTTTCTGCCCAATTTGTATGCCTCTTCCTTGGATTTAACACTATCCTTAATTTCCCTTGTTAGCCACAGTTGAGACACCTTCCCCGTTTTATTTTTATCCCAGACAGGAATGTACAATTGCTGAAGTTCATCCATGTGATCTTTAAATATTTGCCATTGCCTATCCACCGTCAACCCTTTAAATATCATTCGCCAGTCTATTCTAGCCAATTCACGTCTCATACCGTCAAAGTTACCTTTCCTGAAGTTCAGGACCCTAGTCTCTGAATTAACTGTGTCACTCTCCACCTTAATAAAGAATTCTACCATATTATGGTGACTCTTCCCCAAGGGGCCTCGCACAACAAGATTGCTAATTAGTCCCTTCTCATACATCACCCAGTCTAGGATGGCCAGCCCTCTAGTTGGTTCCTCGACATATTGGTCTAGAAAACCATCCCTAATACATTCCAGGAAATCCTCCTCCACCGTATTGCTACCAGTTTGGTTAGCCCAATCAATATGTAGATTGAAGTCACCCATGATAACTGCTGTACCTTTATTGCACACATCCCTCATTCCTTGTTTGATGCTGTCCCCAACCTCACTACTACTGTTTGGTGTTCTGTACACAACTCCCACTAGCGTTTTCTGCCCTTTGATATTCCGCAGCTCCACCCATACCGATTCCACATCATCCAGGCTAATGTCCTTCCTCACTATTGCATTAATTTCCTCTTTAACCAGCAACGCCACCCCACCTCCTTTTCCTTTCTGTCTATCCTTCCTAAATGTTGAATACCCCTGGATGTTGAGTTCCCAGCCTTGGTCACCCTGGAGCCATGTCTCCGTGATACCAATTACATCATATCCGTTAACTGCTATCTGCGCAGTTAATTCATCCACCTTATTCCGAATACTCCTCGCATTGAGGAACAGACCCTTCAGGCTTGTCTTTTCAACACATTTTGTCCCTTTAGAATTTTGCTGTAATGTGGCCTGTTTTGCTTTTTGCCTTGGGTTTCTCTGCCCTCCATGATCTTATTGAATGGGGGAGCAGGTTCGAGGGGCCGAATAGCCGACTCCTGCTCCTATTTCTTATGTTCTTATGACATGGTAGCCATTACTGAGACAGGGCAGATAGACAGTCAGCACTGAGAACTGAAGATACCCGGTTATAAGATCGACAGAACGGACAGGGGAACTGGCAGATGGGGAGGAGCAGCCTTGTGATTAAGGTTGAAATCACTTCAATGAGAGGATTTAACGAGAGGTAAGTGGCTTGTG
The DNA here is from genome assembly GCF_044704955.1 of Pristiophorus japonicus. Classification (NCBI taxonomy): domain Eukaryota; kingdom Metazoa; phylum Chordata; class Chondrichthyes; family Pristiophoridae; genus Pristiophorus; species Pristiophorus japonicus. Next base: position 3,475,810 of record NC_091978.1, read on the forward strand.
CTGTGCCTCCACAATAGGGCTCCTTCTCAGTCCCGAATTAAGCCCACCTTTCCTTTGACCGTTTATGTTTATAATGGACTGTTCCTTTCCACGTTCGTCGCTAATCTGATATAAAAACTTGTATTTCTCCGCCATTCAAAGAGAATGTCCTGATGGGCTTCACCAGACCGAAATAAAATTAAAATTTGGTAATAGAACAGTCCAATAATAATTCTGCCCGTGAGCGAGAGCCCGTGGTGACTGACTGTCCCGGGTAAAGGACACCAAACCACAAGGCGATAAATCGACACTTCGTAAGAATTCATTATAAAAAGGCAACTAGGCCCCAATTAAAGCCCTCCCAGTTGAGGGGAATACACGGTGACCAATCAGGGCCCGTCTCACTGCGGGGTCACACAGGGTGACCCATTGTGTGCCCTGCTCAGTTCAAAGTGCACAGCAAGAGTTACAATCACGGGACTGTATCCACTGACGGAAGCTAACCATTCCCTTTTACAATCTGACTCTAGTTTCAGGAGAGGATGTGTCCGAGCCGAATAAAGGTGACTCCACCCCGACTGGGGACCCTGCAGTTACTGAGGGACCTCACGAGACTGAGGGGCAAAGAGTGGAGGGAGAAATCCTCACAGGTACAACCTACACTGGGGTCCGCGTTCTGGTCCTGGTTTGTGTATGTGTGTGTGTGTGTGTGTGTATCTGTGTATATCTATCTGAGTGTATGTGTATCTGAGTGTGTGTATATCTGTGTGTGCGCGTGTGTGTGTGTGTGTGTGTATATTAATGTGTGTGTGTGTGTGTATATTAATGTGTGTCTGTGTCTGTATATCTATGTGTGTGTGTGTGTGTGTGTGTGTATATTAATGTGTGTCTGTGTCTGTATATCTATGTGTGTGTGTGTGTGTGTGTGTGTATCTATATGGCGGCCCCGACCTTTGAGAGACAATGAGCGGCAGGTCGGGGCCATAACCGGAGCGGTGGGTGGCGGCCATGGGCAGCATAGTGACGTACCACGGGAAGGTACAGCGCGAGCTGGTGCAGGAGAGCGACGGCAGTGAAGAGGGACATCACCAAGGTCCAGGTCGGTGATTGGAGCGTGGGCAGGTACAGCAGGAGCGGCGAGAGACTGCAGAGGGACGTGATCGGGGCCCAGGAGAGGCGAGGGCCCAGGGGCCCAGCCCACACTGCGATATGTGTGAGTACTGGGTCCGTGCAACAAAGCTGGTCTCCAGTCGTCCGGGTTAACCTTAGTTTCTGAATTAACTGTGTCACTCTCCTTCTTAATAAAGAATTCTACCATATTATGGTCACTCTTCCCCAAGGGGCCTCGCACAACAAGATTGCTAATTAGTCCCTTCTCATTACATCACCCAGTCTAGGATGGCCAGCCCTCTAGTTGGTTCCTCAACATATTGGTCTAGAAAACCATCCCTAATACACTCCAGGAAATCCTCCTCCACCGTATTGCTACCAGTTTGGTTAGCCCAATCAATATGTAGATTAAAGTCGCCCATGATAACTGCTGTGCCTTTATTGCACACATCCCTTATTCCTTGTTTGATGCTGTCCCCAACCTCACTACTACTGTTTGGTGGTCTGTACACAACTCCCACTAGCGTTTTCTGCCCTTTGGTATTCCGCAGCTCCACCCATACCGATTCCACATCATCCAGGCTAATGTCCTTCCTTACTATTGCATTAATTTCCTCTTTAACCAGCAACGCCACCCCACCTCCTTTTCCTTTCTGTCTATCCTTCCTAAATGTTGAATACCCCTGGATGTTGAGTTCCCAACCTTGGTCACCCTGGAGCCATGTCTCCGTGATGCCAATTACATCATATCCGTTAACTGCTATCTGCGCAGTTAATTCATCCACCTTATTCCGAATACTCCTCGCATTGAGGCACGGAGCCTTCAGGCTTGTCTTTTTAACACATTTTGTCCCTTTAGAATTTTGCTGTAATGTGGCCTGTTTTGCTTTTTGCCTTGGGTTTCTCTGCCCTCCATGATCTTATTGAATGGGGGAGCAGGTTCGAGGGGCCGAATAGCCGACTCCTGCTCCTATTTCTTATGTTCTTATGACATGGTAGCCATTACTGAGACAGGGCAGATAGACAGTCAGCACTGGGAACTGAAGATACCCGGTTATAAGATCGACAGAACGGACAGGGGAACTGGCAGATGGGGAGGAGCAGCCTTGTGATTAAGGTTGAAATCACTTCAATGAGAGGATTTAACGAGAGGTAAGTGGCTTGTGCTGTGCCTCCACAATAGGGCTCCTTCTCAGTCCCGAATTAAGCCCACCTTTCCTTTGACCGTTTATGTTTATAACGGACTGTTCCTTTCCACGTTCGTCGCTAATCTGATATAAAAACTTGTATTTCTCCGCCATTCAAAGAGAATGTCCTGATGGGCTTCACCAGACCGAAATAAAATTAAAATTTGGTAAATAGAACAGTCCAATAATAATTCTGCCCGTGAGCGAGAGCCCGTGGTGACTGACTGTCCCGGGTAAAGGACACCAAACCACAAGGCGATAAATCGACACTTCGTAAGAATTCATTATAAAAAGGTGACTAGGCCCCAATTAAAGCCCTCCCAGTTGAGGGGAATACACGGTGACCAATCAGGCCCCGTCTCACTGCAGGGTCACACAGGGTGACCCATTGTGTGCCCTGCTCAGTTCAAAGTGCACAGCAAGAGTTACAATCACGGGACTGTATCCACTGACGGAAGCTAACCATTCCCTTTTACAATCTGACTCTAGTTTCAGGAGAGGATGTGTCCGAGCCGAATAAAGGTGACTCCACCCCGACTGGGGACCCTGCAGTTACTGAGGGACCTCACGAGACTGAGGGGCAAAGAATGAAGGGAGAAATCCTCACAGGTACAACCTACACTGGGGTCCGCGTTCTGGTCCTGGTTTGTGTATGTGTGTGTGTGTGTGTGTGTATCTGTGTATATCTATCTGAGTGTATGTGTATCTGAGTGTGTGTATATCTGTGCGTGCGCGTGTGTGTGTGTGTGTGTATATTAATGTGTGTGTGTGTGTGTATATTAATGTGTGTGTGTGTGTGTATATTAATGTGTGTCTGTGTTTGTATATTAATGTGTGTCTGTGTTTGTATATCTATGTGTGTGTGTGTATATTAATGTGTGTGTGTGTGTGTATATTAATGTGTGTGTGTGTGTGTATATTAATGTGTGTCTGTGTCTGTATATCTATGTGTGTGTGTGTGTATATTAATGTGTGTGTGTGTGTGTATATTAATGTGTGTGTGTGTGTGTGTGTGTATTAATGTGTGTGTGTGTGTGTGTATATTAATGTGTGTCTGTGTCTGTATATCTATGTGTGTGTGTGTGTATATTAATGTGTGTGTGTGTGTGTATATTAATGTGTGTGTGTGTGTGTATATTAATGTGTGTCTGTGTCTGTATATTAATGTGTGTGTGTGTGTGTATATTAATGTGTGTGTGTGTGTGTATATTAATGTGTGTCTGTGTCTGTATATCTATGTGTGTGTGTGTGTATATTAATGTGTGTGTGTGTGTGTATATTAATGTGTGTGTGTGTGTGTGTGTGTATTAATGTGTGTGTGTGTGTGTGTATATTAATGTGTGTCTGTGTCTGTATATCTATGTGTGTGTGTGTGTATATTAATGTGTGTGTGTGTGTGTATATTAATGTGTGTGTGTGTGTGTATATTAATGTGTGTGTGTGTGTGTATATTAATGTGTGTCTGTGTCTGTATATCTATGTGTGTGTGTGTGTGTGTGTGTATATTAATGTGTGTGTGTGTGTGTATATTAATGTGTGTGTGTGTGTGTATATTAATGTGTGTCTGTGTCTGTATATCTATGTGTGTGTGTGTGTGTGTGTATCTATATGGCGGCCCCGACCTTTGAGAGACAATGAGCGGCAGGTCGGGGCCATAACCGGAGCGGTGGGTGGCGGCCATGGGCAGCATAGTGACGTACCACGGGAAGGTACAGCGCGAGCTGGTGCAGGAGAGCGACGGCAGTGAAGAGGGACATCACCAAGGTCCAGGTCGGTGATTGGAGCGTGGGCAGGTACAGCAGGAGCGGCGAGAGACTGCAGAGGGACGTGATCGGGGCCCAGGAGAGGCGAGGGCCCAGGGGCCCAGCCCACACTGTGCGATATGTGTGAGCACTGGGTCCGTGCAACAAAGCTGGTCTCCAGTCGTCCGGGTTAACCCTTGCCCCTGGACCAAGACCTCGCTCTGTCAAGCCCCGTGTGGTGGCTGGTGTGTAACGGTCACCCCACGTTAAACAATCCACCCACAGGCATCTTCCACCCTTCAGGATGTAGTTCAGGATCTGGCATATTAGGTCCTTCATTGAAACACCTGAGAACTCATCCTTTTTTGGCGTGGAAGCAAGTCATCCTCGCTTCACGGGACTGCCTATGAATGAATGAATGAATGAATGAATGTGTGTGTGTATATCTATGTGTCTGTGTGTGTGTCTGTGTCTGTATATCTGTGTGTCTGTCTGTATATTTATGTGTCTGTCTGTATATCTGTGTGTGTGTGTATATCTGTTTGTGTGTGTGTATATCTGTTTGTGTGTGTGTATATTTGTGCGTGTGTGTATATTTGTGCGTGTGCGTATATTTGTGCGTGTGTGTATATCTACGTGTGTGTGTGTGTGTGATATATATATCTGTGTGTGTGTGTGATATATATCTGTGTGTGTGTGTGTGTGATATATATCTGTGTGTGTGTGATATATACCTGTGTGTGTGTGTGTGTGTGTGTGTGTGTGTGATATATATCTGTGTGTGTGTGTGATATATATATCTGTGTGTGTATGTGTGTGATATATATATCTGTGTGTGTGTGTGTATGTGTGATATATATCTTTGTGTGTGTGTGTGTGTGATATATATCAGTGTGTGTGTGTATGTGTGTGTGTGTATGTGTGTGTGTGTGATATATATCTGTGTGTGTGTGTATGTGTGATATATATATCTGTGTGTGTGTGTGTATGTGTGTGATATATATATCTGTGTGTGTGTGTGTGTGTGTGTATGTGTGATATATATATCTGTGTGTGTGTGTGTGTGAGTATGTGTGATATATATCTGTGTGTGTGTGTGTGATATATATCTGTGTGTGTGTGTATGTGTGTGTGTGTGTGTGTGTATGTGTGTGATATATATCTGTGTGTGTGTGTATGTGTGTGTGATATATATCTGTGTGTGTGTGTGTGTGTGTATGTGTGTGATATATATCTGTGTGTGTGTGTGTATGTGTGTGATATATATCTGTGTGTGTGTGTGTGTGTGTGTGTGTGTGATATATATCTGTGTGTGTGTGTGTATGTGTGTGATATATATCTGTGTGTGTGTGTGTATGTGTGTGATATATATCTGTGTGTGTGTGTGTATGTGTGTGATATATATCTCTGTGTGTGTGTATGTGTGTGATATATATCTGTGTGTGTGTGTATGTGTGTGTGATATATATCTGTGTGTGTGTGTATGTGTGTGATATATATCTGTGTGTGTGTGTGTATGTGTGTGATATATATCTGTGTGTGTGTGTGTGTGTGTGTGTGTGTGTGTATGTGTGTGATATATATCTGTGTGTGTGTGTATGTGTGTGTGATATATATCTGTGTGTGTGTGTGTGTGTGTGTGTGTGTGTGATATATATCTGTGTGTGTGTGTGTATGTGTGTGATATATATCTGTGTGTGTGTGTGTGTGTGTATGTGTGTGATATATATGTGTGTGTGTGTATGTGTGTGATATATATCTGTGTGTGTGTGTGTGTATGTGTGTGATATATATCTGTGTGTGTGTGTGTGTATGTGTGTGATATATATCTGTGTGTGTGTGTGTATGTGTGTGATATATATCTGTGTGTGTGTATGTGTGTGATATATATCTGTGTGTGTGTGTATGTGTGTGTGATATATATCTGTGTGTGTGTGTATGTGTGTGATATATATCTGTGTGTGTGTGTGTATGTGTGTGATATATATCTGTGTGTGTGTGTGTGTGTGTGTGTGTGTGTATGTGTGTGATATATATCTGTGTGTGTGTGTATGTGTGTGATATATATCTGTGTGTGTGTGCCCCCAAAAGTACGTCACCATCCTCTACCTGCTCCACGACGACAGGCAGGCCGTGATCCTTACCCACGGTTCCATTACAGACCCAATTCACGGCTGGATTGGGGTCAAGCAGGGCTGCATCATCGCCCCAACCCTCTTCTCAATCTTTCTTGCCGCCATGCTCCACCTCACAGTCAACAAGCTCCCCGCTGGAGTGGAACTAAACTACGGAACCAGTGGGAACCTGTTCAACCTTCGCCGTCTCCAGGCCAGGTCCACCCCAACCTCTGCCGTCGAGCTACAGTACACGGATGATGCCTGCGTCTGCGCACATACAGAGACTGAGTTCCAGGACATAGTCGACGTATTTACCGAGGCGTGTGAAAGCATTAGTAAGACAAAAGGTCCTCCACCAGCCTGTCCTCGCCACACAGCACTGCCTCGCAGACATCAAGATCCACAGTGTGATCCTGGACAATGTGGACCACTTTCCCTGCTCCGGGATCCTCCTATCATCAAGAGCAGGCATTGATGATGAGATCCAACACAGCCTCCAGTGCGCCAGTGCAGCCTTCGGCCGTCTGAGGAAAAGAGTGTTTCAAGATGAGGCCCTCAAAACTGTCACCAAGCTCATGGTCTATAGGGCTGTAGTAATTCCCGCCCTGCTGTACGGCTCAGAGACATGGACCATGTACAGCAGACACCTCAAGTTGCTGGAGAAATACCACCAACGATGTCTTCGCAAGATCCTACAAATCCCCTGGGAGGACAGACGCACCAACGTCAGTGTCCTCGACCAGGCCAACATCCCCAGCATCGAAGCACTGACCACACTCGACCAGCTCCGCTGGGCAGGCCGCATTGTTCACATGCCCGACACAAGACTCCCAAAGCAAGCGCTCGACTCGGAACTCGTCCACGGCAAACAAACCAAAGGTGGGCAGAGGAAACGTTACAAGGACACCCTCAAAGCCTCCCTGATAAAGTACGACATCCCCATTGACACCTGGGAGTCCCTGGCCAAAGACCACCCTAAGTAGAGGAAGTGCATCCGGGAGGGCGCTGAGCACCTCGAGTCTCGTCGCCGGGAGCATGCAGAAACCAAGCGCAGGCAGCGGAAGGAGCGTGCGGCAGTCCATAGGAACTGATCCAAAGTCGATAGACTGTTGGAAAATGATCACCAATGCATCCACTATTTCTAGGGCCACCTCCTTAAGTACTCTGGGATGCAGACTATCAGGCCGTGGGGATTTATCGGCCTTCAATCCCATTAATTTCCCTAAAACAATTTCCCGCCTAATAAGGATTTCCTTCAGTTCCTCCTTCTCACTAGACCCTCAGTCCCCTAGTATTTCCCGAAGGTTATTTGTGTCTTTCTTCGTGAAGACAGAACCAAAGTATTTGTTCAATTAGTCTGCCATTTCTTTGTTCCCCATTATAAATTCACCTGAATCTGACTGCAAGGGACCTACGTTTGTCTTCACTAATCTTTTTCTCCTCACATATCTATAGAAGCTTTTGCAGTCAGTTTTTATGTTCCCAGCAAGCTTCCTCTCATACTCTATTTCCCCTTCCTAATTAAACCCTTTGTCCTCCTCTGCTGAATTCTAAATTTCTCCCAGTCCTCAGGTTTGCTGCTTTTTCTGCCCAATTTATATGCCTCTTCCTTGGATTTAACACTATCCTTAATTTCCCTTGTTAGCCACGGTTGAGCCATCTTCTCCGTTTTATTTTTATCCCAGACAGGAATGTACAATTGTTGAAGTTTGTCCATGTGATATTTAAATGTTTGCCATTGCCTATCCACCGTCAACCCTTTAAATATCATTTGCCAGTCTATTCTAGCCAATTCACACCTCATACCGTCGAAGTTACCTTTCCTGAAGTTCAGGACCCTAGTTTCTGAATTAACTGTGTCACTCTCCATCTTAATAAAGAATTCTACCATATTATGGTGACTCTTCCCCAAGGGGCCTCGCACAACAAGATTGCTAATTAGTCCTTTCTCATACATCACCCAGTCTCGGATGGCCAGCCCTCTAGTTGGTTTCTCAACATATTGGTCTAGAAAACCATCCCTAATACACTCCAGGAAATCCTCCTCCACCGTATTGCTACCAGTTTGGTTAGCCCAATCAATATGTAGATTAAAGTCGCCCATGATAACTGCTGTGCCTTTATTGCACACATCCCTTATTCCTTGTTTGATGCTGTCCCCAACCTCACTACTACTGTTTGGTGGTCTGTACACAACTCCCACTAGCGTTTTCTGCCCTTTGGTATTCCGCAGCTCCACCCATACCGATTCCACATCATCCAGGCTAATGTCCTTCCTTACTATTGCATTAATTTCCTCTTTAACCAGCAACGCCACCCCACCTCCTTTTCCTTTCTGTCTATCCTTCCTAAATGTTGAATACCCCTGGATGTTGAGTTCCCAACCTTGGTCACCCTGGAGCCATGTCTCCGTGATGCCAATTACATCATATCCGTTAACTGCTATCTGCGCAGTTAATTCATCCACCTTATTCCGAATACTCCTTGCATTGAGGCACGGAGCCTTCAGGCTTGTCTTTTTAACACATTTTGTCCCTTTAGAATTTTGCTGTAATGTGGCCTGTTTTGCTTTTTGCCTTGGGTTTCTCTGCCCTCCATGATCTTATTGAATGGGGGAGCAGGTTCGAGGGGCCGAATAGCCGACTCCTGCTCCTATTTCTTATGTTCTTATGACATGGTAGCCATTACTGAGACAGGGCAGATAGACAGTCAGCACTGGGAACTGAAGATACCCGGTTATAAGATCGACAGAACGGACAGGGGAACTGGCAGATGGGGAGGAGCAGCCTTGTGATTAAGGTTGAAATCACTTCAATGAGAGGATTTAACGAGAGGTAAGTGGCTTGTGCTGTGCCTCCACAATAGGGCTCCTTCTCAGTCCCGAATTAAGCCCACCTTTCCTTTGACCGTTTATGTTTATAACGGACTGTTCCTTTCCACGTTCGTCGCTAATCTGATATAAAAACTTGTATTTCTCCGCCATTCAAAGAGAATGTCCTGATGGGCTTCACCAGACCGAAATAAAATTAAAATTTGGTAAATAGAACAGTCCAATAATAATTCTGCCCGTGAGCGAGAGCCCGTGGTGACTGACTGTCCCGGGTAAAGGACACCAAACCACAAGGCGATAAATCGACACTTCGTAAGAATTCATTATAAAAAGGCGACTAGGCCCCAATTAAAGCCCTCCCAGTTGAGGGGAATACACGGTGACCAATCAGGCCCCGTCTCACTGCGGGGTCACACAGGGTGACCCATTGTGTGCCCTGCTCAGTTCAAAGTGCACAGCAAGAGTTACAATCACGGGACTGTATCCACTGACGGAAGCTAACCATTCCCTTTTACAATCTGACTCTAGTTTCAGGAGAGGATGTGTCCGAGCCGATCAAAGGTGACTCCACCCCGACTGGGGACCCTGCAGTTACTGAGGGACCTCACGAGACTGAGGGGCAAAGAATGAAGGGGGAAATCCTCACAGGTACAACCTACACTGGGGTCCGCGTTCTGGTCCTGGTTTGTGTATGTGTGTGTGTGTGTGTGTGTATCTGTGTATATCTATCTGAGTGTATGTGTATCTGAGTGTGTGTATATCTGTGTGTGCGCGTGTGTGTGTGTATGTATATTAATGTGTGTGTGTGTGTGTATATTAATGTGTGTGTGTGTGTGTGTATATTAATGTGTGTCTGTGTCTGTATATCTATGTGTGTGTGTGTGTGTGTGTGTATCTATATGGCGGCCCCGACCTTTGAGAGACCATGAGCGGCAGGTCGGGGCCATAAAAGAAGCGGTGGGCAGCGGCCATGGGCAGCATAGTGACGTACCACGGGAAGGTACAGCGCGAGCTGGTGCAGGAGAGCGACGGCAGTGAAGAGGGACATCACCAAGGTCCAGGTTGGTGATTGGAGCGTGGGCAGGTACAGCAGGAGCGGCGAGAGACTGCAGAGGGACGTGATCGGGGCCCAGGAGAGGCGAGGGCCCAGGGGCCCAGCCCACACTGCGATATGTGTGAACGCTCGGTCTGTGCAGCAGAGCAGGTCTCCAGTCGTCCGGGTTAACCCTTGCCACTGGACCAAGACCTCGCTCTGTCAAGCCCGTGTGGTGGCTGGTGTGTAACGGTCACCCCACGTTAAAACAATCCACCCACAGGCATCTTCCACCCTTCAGGATGTAGTTCAGGATCTGGAATATTAGGTCCTTCATTGAAACACCTGAGAACTCATCCTTTTTTGGCGTGGAAGCAAGTCATCCTCGCTTCACGGGACTGCCTATGAATGAATGAATGAATGAATGTGTGTGTGTATATCTATGTGTCTGTGTGTGTGTTTGTGTCTGTATATCTGTGTGTCTGTCTGTATATTTATGTGTCTGTCTGTATATCTGTGTGTGTGTGTATATCTGTTTGTGTGTGTGTATATCTGTTTGTGTGTGTGTATATTTGTGCGTGTGTGTATATTTGTGCGTGTGCGTATATTTGTGCGTGTGTGTATATCTACGTGTGCGTGTGTGTGTGTGTGTGATATATATATCTGTGTGTGTGTGTGATATATATCTGTGTGTGTGTGTGTGTGATATATATCTGTGTGTGTGTGATATATACCTGTGTGTGTGTGATATATATCTGTGTGTGTGTGTGTGTGTGTGTGTGTGTATGTGTGATATATATATCTGTGTGTGTGTGTATGTGTGATATATATATCTGTGTGTGTGTGTATGTGTATGTGTGATATATATCTGTGTGTGTGTGTGTGATATATATCTGTGTGTGTGTGTATGTGTGATATATATATCTGTGTGTGTGTGTATGTGTGTGATATATATATCTGTGTGTGTGTGTGTGTGTGTATGTGTGTGTGTGTGTGATATATATCTGTGTGTGTGTGTATGTGTGTGTGATATATATCTGTGTGTGTGTGTGTGTGTATGTGTGTGATATATATCTGTGTGTGTGTGTATGTGTGATATATATATCTGTGTGTGTGTGTATGTGTGTGATATATATCTGTGTGTGTGTGCCCCCAAAAGTACGTCACCATCCTCTACCTGCTCCACGACGACATGCAAGCCGTGATCCTTACCAATGGATCCATCACAGACCCAATCCATGTCTGGACCAGGGTCAAACAGGGCTGCATCATCGCCCCAACCCTCTTCTCAATCTTTCTTGCCGCCATGCTCCACCTCACAGTCAACAAGCTCCCCGCTGGAGTGGAACTAAACTACGGAACCAGTGGGAACCTGTTCAACCTTCGCCGTCTCCAGGCCAGGTCCACCCCAACCTCTGCCGTCGAGCTACAGTACACGGATGACGCCTGCGTCTGCGCACACACAGAGGCTGAGTTCCAGGACATAGTCGACGTATTTACCGAGGCGTGTGAAAGCATTAGTAAGACAAAAGGTCCTCCACCAGCCTGTCCTCGCCACACAGCACTGCCTCGCAGACATCAAGATCCACAGTGTGATCCTGGACAATGTGGACCACTTTCCCTGCTCCGGGATCCTCCTATCATCAAGAGCAGGCATTGATGATGAGATCCAACACAGCCTCCAGTGCGCCAGTGCAGCCTTCGGCCGTCTGAGGAAAAGAGTGTTTCAAGATGAGGCCCTCAAAACTGTCACCAAGCTCATGGTCTATAGGGCTGTAGTAATTCCCGCCCTGCTGTACGGCTCAGAGACATGGACCATGTACAGTAGACACCTCAAGTTGCTGGAGAAATACCACCAACGATGTCTTCGCAAGATCCTGCAAATCCCCTGGGAGGACAGACGCACCAACATCAGTGTCCTCGACCAGGCCAACATCCCCAGCATCGAAGCACTGACCACACTCGATCAGCTCCGCTGGGCAGGCCGCATTGTTCACATGCCCGACACAAGACTCCCAAAGCAAGCGCTCGACTCAGAACTCGTCCACGGCAAACAAACCAAAGGTGGGCAGAGGAAACGTTACAAGGACACCCTCAAAGCCTCCCTGATAAAGTACGACATCCCCATTGACACCTGGGAGTCCCTGGCCAAAGACCACCCTAAGTAGAGGAAGTGCATCCGGGAGGGCGCTGAGCACCTTGAGTTTCGTCGCCGGGAGCATGCAAAAATCAAGCGCAGGCAGCGGAAGGAGCGTGCGGCAAACCAGACTCACCCTCCCCTTCCCTCAACCACTGTCTGTCCCACCTGTGACAGGGACTGTGGTTCTCGTATTGGGCTGTTCAATCACCTAAGAACTCATGCTAAGAGTGGAAGCAAGTCTTCCTCGATTCCGAGGGACTGCCTATGATCTGTGTATGTATGTGTATATATATCTATGTGTGTGTGTGTATATGTATATATATATATGTGTGTGTATGTATGTGTGTGTGTGTGTATCTGTGTGTGTGTGTATCTGTATGTGTGTGTATATATCTATGTGTGTATGTGTATATCTGTGTCAGTATATCTGTGTGTGTGTATGTATCTGTGTGCGTGTATATCTATGCGTGTGTGTGTGTCTCTGTATATCTGTGTGTGTGTCTCTGTATATCTATGTGTGTGTTTGTATATATATATAATGTGTGTGTATATAGGTATATGTATGTGTGTGTATATAGGTATATGTATGTGTGTGTATATAGGTATATGTATGTATGTGTATATATGTGTATGTATATGTGTATATGTCCGCGTTGCGGAGTTGGAGCTGAGGGTGGATTCACTCTGGAGCATCCACGATGCTGAGAATGACGTGAGTATCACGTGTAGCGAGTTGGTCATACCGCAGGTAAAGGGTCCACAGCCAGATAGGGAATGGAAGACCAACAGGAAGAGCAGTGCAAGAAAGGTAGTGCAGGGGTCCCCTGCGGTCATCCCCCTGCAAAACAGATACACCGCTTTGGGTACTGTTGAGGGGGATGACTCATCACGGGAGGGCAGCAGCAGCCAAGTTCATGGCACCGTGGCTGGCTCTGCTGCACAGGAGGGCAGGAAAAAGAGTGGGAGAGCGATAGTGACAGGGGATTCAATGGTGAGGGGAATAGATAGGCGTTTCTGCGGCCGCTAACAGAGACTCCAGGATGATATGTTGCCTCCCTGGTGCAAGGGTCAAGGATGTCTCGGAGCGGGTGGAGAACAGCCAGTTGTCGTGGTGCACATTGGTACCAACGACATAGGTAAAAAAAGGGATGAGGTCCTACGAAACGAATTTAAGGAGCTAGGAGCTAAATTAAAAAGTAGGACCTCAAAAGTAGTAATCTCGGGATTGCTACCAGTGCCACATGCTAGTCAGAGTAGGAATCGCAGGATAGCGCAGATGAATACGTGGCTTGAGCAGTGCTGCAACAGGGAGGGATTCAAATTCTTGGGGCATTGGAACGGGTTCTGGGGGAGGTGGGACCAGTACAAACCGGACGGTCTGCACCTGGGCAGGACCGGAACCAATGTCCTAGGGGGAGTGTTTGCTAGTGCTGTTGGGGAGCAGTTAAACTAATATTGCAGGGGGATGGGAACCAATGCAGGGAGACAGAGGGAAACAAAAAGGAGGCAAAAGCAAAAGACAGAAAGGAGATGAGGAAAAGTGGAGGGCAGAGAAACCCAAGGCAAAGAACAAAAAGGGCCACTGTACAGCAAAATTCTAAAAGGACAAAGGGTGTTAAAAAAACAAGCCTGAAGGCTTTGTGTCTTAATGCAAGGAGTATCCGCAATAAGGTGGATGAATGAACTGTGCAAATAGATGTTAACAAATATGATGTGATTGGGATTACGAAGACGTGGCTCCAGGATGATCAGGGCTGGGAACTCAACATCCAGGGGTATTCAACATTCAGGAAAGATAGAATAAAAGGAAAAGGAGGTGGGGTAGCATTGCTGGTTAAGGAGCAAATTAAGGCAATAGTTCGGAAGGACATTAGCTTGGATGATGTGGAATCTTTCTGGGTAGAGCTGCAGAATACCAAAGGGCAAAAAACGTTAGTGGGAGTTGTGTACAGACCTCCAAACAGTAGTAGTGATGTTGGGGAGGGCATCAAACATGAAATTAGGAGTGCATGCAATAAAGGTGCAGCAGTTATAATGGGTGACTTTAATATGCACATAGATTGGGTTAACCAAACTGGAAGCAATACGGTAGAGGAGGATTTCCTGGAGTGCATAAGGGATGGTCTTTTAGACCAATATGTTGAGGAACCAACGAGGGGGGAGGCCATCTTAGACTGGGTGTTGTGTAATGAGAGAGGATTAATTAGCAATCTCGTTGTGCGAGGCCCCTTGGGGAAGAGTGACCATAATATGGTGGAATTCTGCATTAGGATGGAGAATGAAACAGTTAATTCAGAGACCATGGTCCAGAACTTAAAGAAGAGTAACTTTGAAGGTATGAGGCGTGAATTGGCTGGGATGGATTGGCGAATGATACTTAAGGGGTTGACTGTGGATGGGCAATGGCAGACATTTAGAGACCGCATGGATGAACTACAACAATTGTACATTCCTGTCTGTCGTAAAAATAAAAAAGGGAAGGTGGCTCAACCGTGGCTATCAAGGGAAATCAGGGATAGCATTAAAGCCAAGGAAGTGGCATACAAATTGGCCAGAAATAGCAGCGAACCCGGGGACTGGGAGAAATTTAGAACTCAGCAGAGGAGGACAAAGGGTTTGATTAGGGCAGGGAAAATGGAGTACGAGAAGAAGCTTGCAGGGAACATTAAGACGGATTGCAAAAGTTTCTATAGATATGTAAAGAGAAAAAGGTTAGTAAAGACAAACGTAGGTCCCCTGCAGTCAGAATCAGGGGAAGTCATAACGGGGGACAAAGAAATGGCAGACCAATTGAACAAGTACTTTGGTTCGGTATTCACTGAGGAGGACACAAACAACCTTCCGGATATAAAAGGGGTCGGAGGGTCTAGTAAGGAGGAGGAACTGAGGGAAATCCTTATTAGTCGGGAAATTGTGTTGGGGAAATTGATGGGATTGAAGGCCGATAAATCCCCAGGGCCTGATGGTCTGCATCCCAGAGTACTTAAGGAGGTGGCCTTGGAAATAGTGGATGCATTGACAGTTATTTTCCAACATTCCATTGACTCTGGATCAGTTCCTATGGAGTGGAGGGTAGCCAATGTAACTTTTTAAAAAAGGAGGGAGAGAGAAAACAGGGAATTATAGACCGGTCAGCCTGACATCGGTTGGCCTGGTCGAGGACACTAATGTTGGTGCACCTGTCCTCCCAGGGGATTTGTAGGATCTTGCGGAGACATCGTTGGTGGTATTTCTCCAGCGACTTGTGGTGTCTACTGTACATGGTCCATGTCTCTGAGCCATATAGGAGGGCGGGTATTACTACAGCCCTGTAGACCATGAGCTTGGTGACAGTTTTGAGGACCTGGTCTTCAAACACTCTTTTCCTCAGGCGGCCGAAGGCTGCACTGGCGCACTGGAGGTGGTGTTGGATCTTGTCGTCAATGCCTGCTCTGGTTGATAGGAGGTTCCCAAGATTTGGGAAATGGTCCACGTTGTCCAGGGTCCCGCCATGGATCTGGATGACTTGCGGGGGGTGGGAGTGCTGTGCGGTGAGGACAGGCTGGTGGAGGACCTTTGTCTTACGGATGTTTAGCGTAAGGCCCATGCTTTTGTACACCTCAGTAAATACGTCGACTATGTCCTGGAGTTCAGCCTCTGTATGTGCGCAGATGCAGGCGTTGTCCGCGTACTGTAGCTCGACGGCAGAGGTTGGGGTGGACCTGGCCTGGAGGCGGCGAAGGTTGAACAGGTTCCCACTGGTTCCGTAGTTTAGTTCCACTCCAGCGGGGAGCTTGTTGACTGTGAGGTGGAGCATGGCGGCAAGAAAGATTGAGAAGAGTTTTGGGGCGATGACGCAGCCCGGTTTGACCCCGGTCCAGACGTGGATTGGGTCTGTGATGGATCCATTGGTAAGGATCACGGCCTGCTTGTCGTCGTGGAGCAGGCGGAGGATGGTGACAAACTTTTGGGGGCATCCGAAACGGAGGAGGACGCTCCATAGACCCTCGCGGTTGACAGTGTCAAAGGCCTTTGTAAAGTCAAAGAAGGCCATGTATAAGGGCTGGCGCTGCTCCCTGCACTTTTCCTGCAACTGTGGTGCCATAAAGGTCCTGTCTGTTGTGCTCCGCAGGGGACGAAATCCGCACTGGTCAGGTGGGCAGAACAGCGGCAAATGGAATTCAATCCAGAGAAGTGTCAGGTGATGCATTTGGGTAGGGCTAACAAGACAAGGGAATATAATTAAATGGGAGGACACTGAGAAGTGTAGTGGAACAAAGCGACCTTGGAGAGCAGGTCCACAGATCCCTGAAGTAGCAGGCCAGGTGGATAAGGTGGTTAAGTAGGCATACGGAATACTTGCCTTTATTGGCCGAGAGCGGAAGATGCGGTGGAGGATGAAAGGAGCGGCCCACAGCAGCGAGAGTGAGTCCGAGAGCGGGAGGAGGTAGCCCCGGAGGCTGCAGTAGCTGGGAGGCGAAGAGGTAGAAAGAATCACGGTTCACAGGAAAGCAGGGAAGTGATTGTTTGGTAAAGGTCACATCATTTTTTCTTGGTAATTCAGATTCGAGGCCGGGGAGTATCACGTTTTTTTTGACTGGTGTCTTTTAGTCTTTACTAAGGCCAGAGGGGTATGCTAAAAACTTTAGTAAATGAATCTAATAACGAGAGGGATAGCAGGGCACATCCTGTGCTCTGTGGGAAGTCCCGGGTGCTTCGCGCAGCCGGGATGACCATGTGTGCAGGAGGTGTCTCCGGCTGCACTAACTCGAGCTTGAGCGGCGGCTGGAGTCACTGAGGTGCATCTGTGAGGCTGAAAGTGACTTGGATAGCACGGTTACCCCGCAGCTTAAGAGTGTGCAGGCAGACAGGGAGTGGGTGACCACTGGACAGAAGAGGAGGACTAGGCAGGTAGTGCAGGAGTCCCCTGAGTCCATCTCGCTCTAACCGGTATTCTGTTCTGAGTACCGGTGAGGGCGATGGTGGCTCTGGGGAGTGCAGCCAAAGTCAAGTCCATGGCACCACGGGTGGCTCAGCTGCACAGGGGGGGAGGGGGAAGAATGGAAGGGCAATAGCGGTCGGGGACTCGCTAGTCAGGGGAGCAGACAGGAGTTTCTGCGGCCGCAGATGTGACTCCAGGATGGTATGTTGCCTCCCTGGTGCCAGGGTCAAGGATGTCACTGAGTGGCTGCAGGGCATTCTGGGGGGAGAGGGAGAAACGCCAGAGGTCGTGGTCCATATCGGGACCAATGACAGAGGTAGGAAGAGGAATGAGGTCCTGCAGGCAGAGTTTAGGGAACTAGGAGAGAGATTAAAAAGCAGGACCTCAAAGGTAGTAATCTCCGGATTACTCCCGGTGCCACGAGCTAGTGAGTACAGAAATAGAAGGATAGAGCGGATGAATACGTGGCTGGAGAGATGGTGCAGGAGGGAGGGCTTTAGTTTCCTGAGACATTGGGACTGTTTCTGGGGGAGGTGGGATCTGTACAAACTGCACAGGTTGCACCTCAACAGAGCCGGGACCAGTATCCTCACGGAGTGGGGGGTTGCTGGTGCTGTTGGGGGGGGTTTACACGAGCTTGGCAAGGGGATGGGAACCTGAGAATAGATTCAGTCAGGAGAGAAGCAAAGCTGGAATTGGGCAGCAGAAAATTAGAAAGTGAATTTGGAAGACAGGAATCAAGGGCTGGAAAATAGACAAGGGGGGAGTTTGGCTCCACTGAATGGTATATGCTTCAATGCAAGGAGTATAGGGAATAAGGCAAATGAGCTGAGAGCACAGGTAGACACTTGGGAGTATGATATTATAGCCATTACTGAGACATGACTGAAAGAGGGGCAGGTATGGCAGCTCAACATTCCTGGTTACAGGGTTTTCAGATGGGATAGAGAGGGGGATAAAAAAGGAGGGAGGGGTCACAGTATTGATTAAAGAAACTATTACAGCTGTGAGAAGGGATGATACGTTAGAGGGGTCATCAAACAAGGCCATATGGGTTGAATTAAAGAACACAAAAGGGGTGATCACACTACTGGGAGTGTACTATAGACCCCCAAACAGTCAGAGGGAGATAGAAGAGCAAATATGTGGGCAAATTGCTGCGAAGTGAATGAAGAGAGGCAGGTGGAATGGGATCCAGGGCAAAGTGGCAAGTTGGATCCAAAATTTGCTCAGAGGCAGGAAGCAAAGGGTAATGGTTGATGGGTGTTCTTGTGACTGGAAGGATGTTTCCAGTGGGGTTCCACAGGGCTCAGTGCTGGGTCCCTTGCTTTTTGTGGTATATATCAATGACTTGGACTTAAATGTTGGGGTATGATTAAGAAGTTTGCAGATGACACTAAAATAGGCTGTGTGATTGATAATGAAGAAGAAAGCTGTGGACTGCAGGAAGATATCAATGTACTGGTCAGGTGGGCAGAACAGTGGCAAATGGAATTCAATCTGGAGAAGTGTGAGGTAATGCATTTGGGGAGGGCCAACAAGGAAAGGGAATACACATTAAATGGAGGACACTGAGAAGTGTAGAGGAACAGAGGGACCTTGGGAGTGCAGGTCCACAGATCCCTGAAGGTAGCAGGCCAGGTAGATAAGGTGGTTAAGGAGGCAAATGGAATACTTTCCTTTAATTGTCGAGGCATAGAATACAAGAGCGGAGGAGGGGGGAGGGTGTTATGCCTGAACTGTATAAAACACTGGTTAGGCCACAGCTGGAGTACTCTTCCCCAAGGGGCCTCGCACAACGAGATTGCTAATTAATCCTCTCTCATTACACAACACCCAGTCTAAGATGGCCTCCCCCCTCGTTGGTTCCTCAACATATTGGTCTAAAAGACCATCCCTTATGCACTCCAGGAAATCCTCCTCTACCGTATTGCTTCCAGTTTGGTTAACCCAATCTATGTGCATATTAAAGTCACCCATTATAACTGCTGCACCTTTATTGCATGCACTCCTAATTTCATGTTTGATGCCCTCCCCAACATCACTACTACTGTTTGGAGGTCTGTACACAACTCCCACTAACGTTTTTTGCCCTTTGGTATTCTGCAGCTCTACCCAGAAAGATTCCACATCATCCAAGCTAATGTCCTTCCGAACTATTGCCTTAATTTGCTCCTTAACCAGCAATGCTACCCCACCTCCTTTTCCTTTTATTCTATCTTTCCTGAATGTTGAATACCCCTGGATGTTGAGTTCCCAGCCCTGATCATCCTGGAGCCACGTCTCCGTAATCCCAATCACATCATATTTGTTAACATCTATTTGCACAGTTCATTCATCCACCTTATTGCGGATACTCCTTGCATTAAGACACAAAGCCTTCAGGCTTGTTTTTTTAACACCCTTTGTCCTTTTAGAATTTTGCTGTACAGTGGCCCTTTTTGTTCTTTGCCTTGGGTTTCTCTGCCCTCCACTTTTCCTCATCTCCTTTCTGTCTTTTGCTTTTGCCTCCTTTTTGTTTCCCTCTGTCTCCCTGCATTGGTTCCCATCCCCCTGCAATATTAGTTTAACTGCTCCCCAACAGCACTAGCAAACACTCCCCCTAGGACATTGGTTCCGGTCCTGCCCAGGTGCAGACCGTCCGGTTTGTACTGGTCCCACCTCCCCCAGAACCCGTTCCAATGCCCCAAGAATTTGAATCCCTCCCTGTTGCAGCACTGCTCAAGCCACGTATTCATCTGCGCTATCCTGCGATTCCTACTCTGACTAGCATGTGGCACTGGTAGCAATCCCGAGATTACTACTTTTGAGGTCCTACTTTTTAATTTAGCTCCTAGCTCCTTAAATTCGTTTCGTAGGACCTTATCCCTTTTTTTACCTATGTCGTTGGTACCAATGTGCACCACGACAACTGGCTGTTCTCCACCCGCTCCGAGACATCCTTGACCCTTGCACCAGGGAGGCAACATATCATCCTGGAGTCTCTGTTAGCGGCCGCAGAAACGCCTATCTATTCCCCTCACCATTGAATCCCCTGTCACTATCGCTCTCCCACTCTTTTTCCTGCCCTCCTGTGCAGCAGAGCCAGCCACGGTGCCATGAACTTGGCTATGAGGACAGATTGGATAGGCTGGGTTTGTTTTCCTTAGAACAGAGGAGGCTGAGGGCATTGAGGTGTATAACATTTTGAGAGGCCTAGATATAGTGGATAGAAAGGGCCTTATTTCCTTAGCAGCGGGCTCAACAACCAGGGGACATAATTTAAAGTAATTGGGGGGAGGTTTAGAGGGGATTTGAGGGGAAATGTCTTCACCCAGAGGGTGGTGGGGGTCTGGAACTCACGGCCTGAAAGGGTGGTAGAGGCAGAAACCCTCACCACATTTAAACAGTACCTGGATGTACACTTGAAGTGCTGTAACCTACAGGGCTATGGACCTAGAGCTGGAAAGTGGGATTAGGCCGGGTAGCTCTTGGTCGGCCGGCACAGACACGATGGGCCGAATGGCCTCCTCCCATGCTGTACATTTCTATGATTCTATGAAACAGGCTAAGTGAGTGGGCAAGAACATGGCAAATGGAATATAATGTGGAGAAATGTGAAGTTATCCACTTTGGTCAGAAAAATACAAAAGCAGAGTATTTTTTAAATGGTGAGAGATTGGGAAATGTTGGTGTTCAGAGGGACCTGGGTGTCCTTGTACACCAATCACTGAAAGTTAACCTGCAGGTACAGCAAGTGAATGAAGCAAATGGTATGTTGGCCTTTATTACAGGAGGATTTGAGTATAAGAGTAAAGACGTCTTACTACAATTATATCGGGCCCTGGTGAGACCACTCCTGGAGTATTGTGTACAGTTTGGGTCTCCTTACCTAAGGAAGGATATACTTGCCATTGAGGGAGTGCAACGAAGGTTCACCAGACTGATTCCTGGGATGGGGGATTGTCCTATGAGGAGAGATTGAGCAGACTAGGCCGATATTCCCCAGAGTTTAGAAGAATGAGAGGTGATCTCATTGAAACATACAACATTGTTACAGGGCTTGACAGGGTAGATGCAGGGAGGGTGTTTCCCCCGGGCTGGGGAGTCTAGAACCAGGGGTCACAGTCTCAGGATAAGGGGTCGGCCATTTAGGAATGAGATGAGGAGAAACTTCTTCACTCAGAGGGTGGTGAATCTTTGGAATTCTCTGCCCCAGAGAGCTGTGGAGGCTCATTCCTTGAGTATATTCAAGACAGAGATCAATAGATTTTGCAATATTAAGGGAATCGAGGAATATGGAGATAGTGCAGGGAAGTGGAGTTGAGGTAGAAGATCAGCCACAGAAACATAGAAAATAGATGCAGGAGTAGGCCATTCGGCCCTTCGAGCCTGCACCACCATTCAATAAGATCATGGCTGATCATTCACCTCAGTACCCCTTTCCTGCTTTCTCTCCATACTCCTTGATCCCTTTAGCCGTAAGGGCCATATCTAACTCCCTCTTGAATATATCCAATGAACTGGCATCAACAACTCTCTGCGGCAGGGAATTCCACAGGTTAACAACTCTGAGTGAAGGAGTTTCTCCTCATCTCGGTCCTAAATGGCTTACCCCTTATCCTTAGACTATGTTCCCTGGTTCTGGACTTCCCCAACATCGGGAACATTATTCCTGCATCTAACCTGTCCAGTCCGTCAGAATTTTATATGTTTCTATGAGATACCCTCTCATCCTTCTAAACTCCAGTGAATACAGGTCCAGTCGATCCAGTCTCTCCTCATATGTCAGTCCAGCCATCCCTGGAATCAGTCTGGTGAACCTTCGCTGCACTCCCTCAATAGCAAGAACGTCCTTCCTCAGATTAGACCAAAACTGAACACAATATTCCAGGTGAGGCCTCACTAAGACCCTGTACAACTGCAGTAAGACCTCCCTGCTCCTATACTCAAATCCCCTAGCTATGAAGGCCAACATACCATTTGCCGTCTTCACCGCCTGCTGTACCTGCATGCCAACTTTCAATGACTGATGTACCATGACACCCAGGTCTCATTGTACCTCCCCTTTTCCTAATCTGCCGCCATTCAGATAATATTCTGCCTTCATGTTTAAGCCACCAATAACCTAACATTTATCCACATTATACTGCATCTGCCATGCATTTGCCCACTCACCTAACCTGTCCAAGTCACCCTGTAGCCTCTTAGCATCCTTCTCACAGCTCACACTGCCACCCAGTTTAGTGTCATCTGCAAACTTGGAGATATTACACTCAATTCCTTCATCCAAATCATTGATGTATATTGTAAATAGTTGGGGTCCCAGCACTGAGCCCTGCGGAACCCCACTAGTCACTGCCTGCCATTCTGAAAAGGACCCATTAATCCCGACTCTCTGCTTCCTGTCTGCCAACCAGTTCTCTATTCATGTCAGTACATTACTCCCAATACCATGTGCCTTAATTTTTCACACCAATCTCTTGTGTGGGACCTTGTCAAAAGCCTTTTGAAAATCCAAATACATCACATCCACTGGTTCTCCCTTGTCCACTCTACTGTTACACCCTCAAAAAATTCTAGAAGATTTGTCAAGCATGATTTCCCTTTCATAAATCCATGCTGACTTGGACCGATCCAGTCACTGCTTTCCAAATGCGCTGCTATTTCATCCTTAATAATAGATTCCAACATTTTCCCCACTACTGATGTCAGGCTAACCGGTCCATAATTACCCATTTTCTCGCTCCCTCCTTTCTTAAAAAATGGTGTTACATTAGCTACCCTCCAGTCCATAGGAACTGATCCAAAGTCGATAGACTGTTGGAAAATGATCACCAATGCATCCACTATTTCTAGGGCCACTTCCTTAAGTACTCTGGGATGCAGACTATCAGGCTCTGGGGATTTATCGGCCTTCAATCCCATTAATTTCCCTAAAACAATTTCCCGCCTAATAAGGATTTCCTTCAGTTCCTCCTTCTCACTAGACCCTCGGTCCCCTAGTATTTCCCGAAGGTTATTTGTGTCTTTCTTCGTGAAGACAGAACCAAAGTATTTGTTCAATTAGTCTGCCATTTCTTTGTTCCCCATTATAAATTCACCTGAATCTGACTGCAAGGGACCTACGTTTGTCTTCACTAATCTTTTTCTCCTCACATATCTATAGAAGCTTTTGCAGTCAGTTTTTATGTTCCCAGCAAGCTTCCTCTCATACTCTATTTTCCCCTTCCTAATTAAACCCTTTGTCCTCCTCTGCTGAATTCTAAATTTCTCCCAGTCCTCAGGTTTGCTGCTTTTTCTGCCCAATTTGTATGCCTCTTCCTTGGATTTAACACTATCCTTAATTTCCCTTGTTAGCCACAGTTGAGACACCTTCCCCGTTTTATTTTTATCCCAGACAGGAATGTACAATTGCTGAAGTTCATCCATGTGATCTTTAAATATTTGCCATTGCCTATCCACCGTCAACCCTTTAAATATCATTCGCCAGTCTATTCTAGCCAATTCACGTCTCATACCGTCAAAGTTACCTTTCCTGAAGTTCAGGACCCTAGTCTCTGAATTAACTGTGTCACTCTCCACCTTAATAAAGAATTCTACCATATTATGGTGACTCTTCCCCAAGGGGCCTCGCACAACAAGATTGCTAATTAGTCCCTTCTCATACATCACCCAGTCTAGGATGGCCAGCCCTCTAGTTGGTTCCTCGACATATTGGTCTAGAAAACCATCCCTAATACATTCCAGGAAATCCTCCTCCACCGTATTGCTACCAGTTTGGTTAGCCCAATCAATATGTAGATTGAAGTCACCCATGATAACTGCTGTACCTTTATTGCACACATCCCTCATTCCTTGTTTGATGCTGTCCCCAACCTCACTACTACTGTTTGGTGTTCTGTACACAACTCCCACTAGCGTTTTCTGCCCTTTGATATTCCGCAGCTCCACCCATACCGATTCCACATCATCCAGGCTAATGTCCTTCCTCACTATTGCATTAATTTCCTCTTTAACCAGCAACGCCACCCCACCTCCTTTTCCTTTCTGTCTATCCTTCCTAAATGTTGAATACCCCTGGATGTTGAGTTCCCAGCCTTGGTCACCCTGGAGCCATGTCTCCGTGATACCAATTACATCATATCCGTTAACTGCTATCTGCGCAGTTAATTCATCCACCTTATTCCGAATACTCCTCGCATTGAGGAACAGACCCTTCAGGCTTGTCTTTTCAACACATTTTGTCCCTTTAGAATTTTGCTGTAATGTGGCCTGTTTTGCTTTTTGCCTTGGGTTTCTCTGCCCTCCATGATCTTATTGAATGGGGGAGCAGGTTCGAGGGGCCGAATAGCCGACTCCTGCTCCTATTTCTTATGTTCTTATGACATGGTAGCCATTACTGAGACAGGGCAGATAGACAGTCAGCACTGAGAACTGAAGATACCCGGTTATAAGATCGACAGAACGGACAGGGGAACTGGCAGATGGGGAGGAGCAGCCTTGTGATTAAGGTTGAAATCACTTCAATGAGAGGATTTAACGAGAGGTAAGTGGCTTGTGCTGTGCCTCCACAATAGGGCTCCTTCTCAGTCCCGAATTAAGCCCACCTTTCCTTTGACCGTTTATGTTTATAATGGACTGTTCCTTTCCACGTTCGTCGCTAATCTGATATAAAAACTTGTATTTCTCCGCCATTCAAAGAGAATGTCCTGATGGGCTTCACCAGACCGAAATAAAATTAAAATTTGGTAATAGAACAGTCCAATAATAATTCTGCCCGTGAGCGAGAGCCCGTGGTGACTGACTGTCCCGGGTAAAGGACACCAAACCACAAGGCGATAAATCGACACTTCGTAAGAATTCATTATAAAAAGGCAACTAGGCCCCAATTAAAGCCCTCCCAGTTGAGGGGAATACACGGTGACCAATCAGGGCCCGTCTCACTGCGGGGTCACACAGGGTGACCCATTGTGTGCCCTGCTCAGTTCAAAGTGCACAGCAAGAGTTACAATCACGGGACTGTATCCACTGACGGAAGCTAACCATTCCCTTTTACAATCTGACTCTAGTTTCAGGAGAGGATGTGTCCGAGCCGAATAAAGGTGACTCCACCCCGACTGGGGACCCTGCAGTTACTGAGGGACCTCACGAGACTGAGGGGCAAAGAGTGGAGGGAGAAATCCTCACAGGTACAACCTACACTGGGGTCCGCGTTCTGGTCCTGGTTTGTGTATGTGTGTGTGTGTGTGTGTGTATCTGTGTATATCTATCTGAGTGTATGTGTATCTGAGTGTGTGTATATCTGTGTGTGCGCGTGTGTGTGTGTGTGTGTGTATATTAATGTGTGTGTGTGTGTGTATATTAATGTGTGTCTGTGTCTGTATATCTATGTGTGTGTGTGTGTGTGTGTGTGTATATTAATGTGTGTCTGTGTCTGTATATCTATGTGTGTGTGTGTGTGTGTGTGTGTATCTATATGGCGGCCCCGACCTTTGAGAGACAATGAGCGGCAGGTCGGGGCCATAACCGGAGCGGTGGGTGGCGGCCATGGGCAGCATAGTGACGTACCACGGGAAGGTACAGCGCGAGCTGGTGCAGGAGAGCGACGGCAGTGAAGAGGGACATCACCAAGGTCCAGGTCGGTGATTGGAGCGTGGGCAGGTACAGCAGGAGCGGCGAGAGACTGCAGAGGGACGTGATCGGGGCCCAGGAGAGGCGAGGGCCCAGGGGCCCAGCCCACACTGCGATATGTGTGAGTACTGGGTCCGTGCAACAAAGCTGGTCTCCAGTCGTCCGGGTTAACCTTAGTTTCTGAATTAACTGTGTCACTCTCCTTCTTAATAAAGAATTCTACCATATTATGGTCACTCTTCCCCAAGGGGCCTCGCACAACAAGATTGCTAATTAGTCCCTTCTCATTACATCACCCAGTCTAGGATGGCCAGCCCTCTAGTTGGTTCCTCAACATATTGGTCTAGAAAACCATCCCTAATACACTCCAGGAAATCCTCCTCCACCGTATTGCTACCAGTTTGGTTAGCCCAATCAATATGTAGATTAAAGTCGCCCATGATAACTGCTGTGCCTTTATTGCACACATCCCTTATTCCTTGTTTGATGCTGTCCCCAACCTCACTACTACTGTTTGGTGGTCTGTACACAACTCCCACTAGCGTTTTCTGCCCTTTGGTATTCCGCAGCTCCACCCATACCGATTCCACATCATCCAGGCTAATGTCCTTCCTTACTATTGCATTAATTTCCTCTTTAACCAGCAACGCCACCCCACCTCCTTTTCCTTTCTGTCTATCCTTCCTAAATGTTGAATACCCCTGGATGTTGAGTTCCCAACCTTGGTCACCCTGGAGCCATGTCTCCGTGATGCCAATTACATCATATCCGTTAACTGCTATCTGCGCAGTTAATTCATCCACCTTATTCCGAATACTCCTCGCATTGAGGCACGGAGCCTTCAGGCTTGTCTTTTTAACACATTTTGTCCCTTTAGAATTTTGCTGTAATGTGGCCTGTTTTGCTTTTTGCCTTGGGTTTCTCTGCCCTCCATGATCTTATTGAATGGGGGAGCAGGTTCGAGGGGCCGAATAGCCGACTCCTGCTCCTATTTCTTATGTTCTTATGACATGGTAGCCATTACTGAGACAGGGCAGATAGACAGTCAGCACTGGGAACTGAAGATACCCGGTTATAAGATCGACAGAACGGACAGGGGAACTGGCAGATGGGGAGGAGCAGCCTTGTGATTAAGGTTGAAATCACTTCAATGAGAGGATTTAACGAGAGGTAAGTGGCTTGTGCTGTGCCTCCACAATAGGGCTCCTTCTCAGTCCCGAATTAAGCCCACCTTTCCTTTGACCGTTTATGTTTATAACGGACTGTTCCTTTCCACGTTCGTCGCTAATCTGATATAAAAACTTGTATTTCTCCGCCATTCAAAGAGAATGTCCTGATGGGCTTCACCAGACCGAAATAAAATTAAAATTTGGTAAATAGAACAGTCCAATAATAATTCTGCCCGTGAGCGAGAGCCCGTGGTGACTGACTGTCCCGGGTAAAGGACACCAAACCACAAGGCGATAAATCGACACTTCGTAAGAATTCATTATAAAAAGGTGACTAGGCCCCAATTAAAGCCCTCCCAGTTGAGGGGAATACACGGTGACCAATCAGGCCCCGTCTCACTGCAGGGTCACACAGGGTGACCCATTGTGTGCCCTGCTCAGTTCAAAGTGCACAGCAAGAGTTACAATCACGGGACTGTATCCACTGACGGAAGCTAACCATTCCCTTTTACAATCTGACTCTAGTTTCAGGAGAGGATGTGTCCGAGCCGAATAAAGGTGACTCCACCCCGACTGGGGACCCTGCAGTTACTGAGGGACCTCACGAGACTGAGGGGCAAAGAATGAAGGGAGAAATCCTCACAGGTACAACCTACACTGGGGTCCGCGTTCTGGTCCTGGTTTGTGTATGTGTGTGTGTGTGTGTGTGTATCTGTGTATATCTATCTGAGTGTATGTGTATCTGAGTGTGTGTATATCTGTGCGTGCGCGTGTGTGTGTGTGTGTGTATATTAATGTGTGTGTGTGTGTGTATATTAATGTGTGTGTGTGTGTGTATATTAATGTGTGTCTGTGTTTGTATATTAATGTGTGTCTGTGTTTGTATATCTATGTGTGTGTGTGTATATTAATGTGTGTGTGTGTGTGTATATTAATGTGTGTGTGTGTGTGTATATTAATGTGTGTCTGTGTCTGTATATCTATGTGTGTGTGTGTGTATATTAATGTGTGTGTGTGTGTGTATATTAATGTGTGTGTGTGTGTGTGTGTGTATTAATGTGTGTGTGTGTGTGTGTATATTAATGTGTGTCTGTGTCTGTATATCTATGTGTGTGTGTGTGTATATTAATGTGTGTGTGTGTGTGTATATTAATGTGTGTGTGTGTGTGTATATTAATGTGTGTCTGTGTCTGTATATTAATGTGTGTGTGTGTGTGTATATTAATGTGTGTGTGTGTGTGTATATTAATGTGTGTCTGTGTCTGTATATCTATGTGTGTGTGTGTGTATATTAATGTGTGTGTGTGTGTGTATATTAATGTGTGTGTGTGTGTGTGTGTGTATTAATGTGTGTGTGTGTGTGTGTATATTAATGTGTGTCTGTGTCTGTATATCTATGTGTGTGTGTGTGTATATTAATGTGTGTGTGTGTGTGTATATTAATGTGTGTGTGTGTGTGTATATTAATGTGTGTGTGTGTGTGTATATTAATGTGTGTCTGTGTCTGTATATCTATGTGTGTGTGTGTGTGTGTGTGTATATTAATGTGTGTGTGTGTGTGTATATTAATGTGTGTGTGTGTGTGTATATTAATGTGTGTCTGTGTCTGTATATCTATGTGTGTGTGTGTGTGTGTGTGTATATTAATGTGTGTGTGTGTGTGTATATTAATGTGTGTGTGTGTGTGTATATTAATGTGTGTCTGTGTCTGTATATCTATGTGTGTGTGTGTGTGTGTGTGTGTGTATATTAATGTGTGTGTGTGTGTGTATATTAATGTGTGTGTGTGTGTGTATATTAATGTGTGTCTGTGTCTGTATATCTATGTGTGTGTGTGTGTGTGTGTATCTATATGGCGGCCCCGACCTTTGAGAGACAATGAGCGGCAGGTCGGGGCCATAACCGGAGCGGTGGGTGGCGGCCATGGGCAGCATAGTGACGTACCACGGGAAGGTACAGCGCGAGCTGGTGCAGGAGAGCGACGGCAGTGAAGAGGGACATCACCAAGGTCCAGGTCGGTGATTGGAGCGTGGGCAGGTACAGCAGGAGCGGCGAGAGACTGCAGAGGGACGTGATCGGGGCCCAGGAGAGGCGAGGGCCCAGGGGCCCAGCCCACACTGTGCGATATGTGTGAGCACTGGGTCCGTGCAACAAAGCTGGTCTCCAGTCGTCCGGGTTAACCCTTGCCCCTGGACCAAGACCTCGCTCTGTCAAGCCCCGTGTGGTGGCTGGTGTGTAACGGTCACCCCACGTTAAACAATCCACCCACAGGCATCTTCCACCCTTCAGGATGTAGTTCAGGATCTGGCATATTAGGTCCTTCATTGAAACACCTGAGAACTCATCCTTTTTTGGCGTGGAAGCAAGTCATCCTCGCTTCACGGGACTGCCTATGAATGAATGAATGAATGAATGAATGTGTGTGTGTATATCTATGTGTCTGTGTGTGTGTCTGTGTCTGTATATCTGTGTGTCTGTCTGTATATTTATGTGTCTGTCTGTATATCTGTGTGTGTGTGTATATCTGTTTGTGTGTGTGTATATCTGTTTGTGTGTGTGTATATTTGTGCGTGTGTGTATATTTGTGCGTGTGCGTATATTTGTGCGTGTGTGTATATCTACGTGTGTGTGTGTGTGTGATATATATATCTGTGTGTGTGTGTGATATATATCTGTGTGTGTGTGTGTGTGATATATATCTGTGTGTGTGTGATATATACCTGTGTGTGTGTGTGTGTGTGTGTGTGTGTGTGATATATATCTGTGTGTGTGTGTGATATATATATCTGTGTGTGTATGTGTGTGATATATATATCTGTGTGTGTGTGTGTATGTGTGATATATATCTTTGTGTGTGTGTGTGTGTGATATATATCAGTGTGTGTGTGTATGTGTGTGTGTGTATGTGTGTGTGTGTGATATATATCTGTGTGTGTGTGTATGTGTGATATATATATCTGTGTGTGTGTGTGTATGTGTGTGATATATATATCTGTGTGTGTGTGTGTGTGTGTGTATGTGTGATATATATATCTGTGTGTGTGTGTGTGTGAGTATGTGTGATATATATCTGTGTGTGTGTGTGTGATATATATCTGTGTGTGTGTGTATGTGTGTGTGTGTGTGTGTGTATGTGTGTGATATATATCTGTGTGTGTGTGTATGTGTGTGTGATATATATCTGTGTGTGTGTGTGTGTGTGTATGTGTGTGATATATATCTGTGTGTGTGTGTGTATGTGTGTGATATATATCTGTGTGTGTGTGTGTGTGTGTGTATGTGTGTGATATATATCTGTGTGTGTGTGTGTATGTGTGTGATATATATCTGTGTGTGTGTGTGTATGTGTGTGATATATATCTGTGTGTGTGTGTGTATGTGTGTGATATATATCTCTGTGTGTGTGTATGTGTGTGATATATATCTGTGTGTGTGTGTATGTGTGTGTGATATATATCTGTGTGTGTGTGTATGTGTGTGATATATATCTGTGTGTGTGTGTGTATGTGTGTGATATATATCTGTGTGTGTGTGTGTGTGTGTGTGTGTGTGTGTATGTGTGTGATATATATCTGTGTGTGTGTGTATGTGTGTGTGATATATATCTGTGTGTGTGTGTGTGTGTGTGTGTGTGTGTGATATATATCTGTGTGTGTGTGTGTATGTGTGTGATATATATCTGTGTGTGTGTGTGTGTGTGTATGTGTGTGATATATATGTGTGTGTGTGTATGTGTGTGATATATATCTGTGTGTGTGTGTGTGTATGTGTGTGATATATATCTGTGTGTGTGTGTGTGTATGTGTGTGATATATATCTGTGTGTGTGTGTGTATGTGTGTGATATATATCTGTGTGTGTGTATGTGTGTGATATATATCTGTGTGTGTGTGTATGTGTGTGTGATATATATCTGTGTGTGTGTGTATGTGTGTGATATATATCTGTGTGTGTGTGTGTATGTGTGTGATATATATCTGTGTGTGTGTGTGTGTGTGTGTGTGTGTGTATGTGTGTGATATATATCTGTGTGTGTGTGTATGTGTGTGATATATATCTGTGTGTGTGTGCCCCCAAAAGTACGTCACCATCCTCTACCTGCTCCACGACGACAGGCAGGCCGTGATCCTTACCCACGGTTCCATTACAGACCCAATTCACGGCTGGATTGGGGTCAAGCAGGGCTGCATCATCGCCCCAACCCTCTTCTCAATCTTTCTTGCCGCCATGCTCCACCTCACAGTCAACAAGCTCCCCGCTGGAGTGGAACTAAACTACGGAACCAGTGGGAACCTGTTCAACCTTCGCCGTCTCCAGGCCAGGTCCACCCCAACCTCTGCCGTCGAGCTACAGTACACGGATGATGCCTGCGTCTGCGCACATACAGAGACTGAGTTCCAGGACATAGTCGACGTATTTACCGAGGCGTGTGAAAGCATTAGTAAGACAAAAGGTCCTCCACCAGCCTGTCCTCGCCACACAGCACTGC
The DNA here is from genome assembly GCF_044704955.1 of Pristiophorus japonicus. Classification (NCBI taxonomy): domain Eukaryota; kingdom Metazoa; phylum Chordata; class Chondrichthyes; family Pristiophoridae; genus Pristiophorus; species Pristiophorus japonicus. The sequence goes on from NC_091978.1 coordinate 3,507,139, forward strand.
CTCGCAGACATCAAGATCCACAGTGTGATCCTGGACAATGTGGACCACTTTCCCTGCTCCGGGATCCTCCTATCATCAAGAGCAGGCATTGATGATGAGATCCAACACAGCCTCCAGTGCGCCAGTGCAGCCTTCGGCCGTCTGAGGAAAAGAGTGTTTCAAGATGAGGCCCTCAAAACTGTCACCAAGCTCATGGTCTATAGGGCTGTAGTAATTCCCGCCCTGCTGTACGGCTCAGAGACATGGACCATGTACAGCAGACACCTCAAGTTGCTGGAGAAATACCACCAACGATGTCTTCGCAAGATCCTACAAATCCCCTGGGAGGACAGACGCACCAACGTCAGTGTCCTCGACCAGGCCAACATCCCCAGCATCGAAGCACTGACCACACTCGACCAGCTCCGCTGGGCAGGCCGCATTGTTCACATGCCCGACACAAGACTCCCAAAGCAAGCGCTCGACTCGGAACTCGTCCACGGCAAACAAACCAAAGGTGGGCAGAGGAAACGTTACAAGGACACCCTCAAAGCCTCCCTGATAAAGTACGACATCCCCATTGACACCTGGGAGTCCCTGGCCAAAGACCACCCTAAGTAGAGGAAGTGCATCCGGGAGGGCGCTGAGCACCTCGAGTCTCGTCGCCGGGAGCATGCAGAAACCAAGCGCAGGCAGCGGAAGGAGCGTGCGGCAGTCCATAGGAACTGATCCAAAGTCGATAGACTGTTGGAAAATGATCACCAATGCATCCACTATTTCTAGGGCCACCTCCTTAAGTACTCTGGGATGCAGACTATCAGGCCGTGGGGATTTATCGGCCTTCAATCCCATTAATTTCCCTAAAACAATTTCCCGCCTAATAAGGATTTCCTTCAGTTCCTCCTTCTCACTAGACCCTCAGTCCCCTAGTATTTCCCGAAGGTTATTTGTGTCTTTCTTCGTGAAGACAGAACCAAAGTATTTGTTCAATTAGTCTGCCATTTCTTTGTTCCCCATTATAAATTCACCTGAATCTGACTGCAAGGGACCTACGTTTGTCTTCACTAATCTTTTTCTCCTCACATATCTATAGAAGCTTTTGCAGTCAGTTTTTATGTTCCCAGCAAGCTTCCTCTCATACTCTATTTCCCCTTCCTAATTAAACCCTTTGTCCTCCTCTGCTGAATTCTAAATTTCTCCCAGTCCTCAGGTTTGCTGCTTTTTCTGCCCAATTTATATGCCTCTTCCTTGGATTTAACACTATCCTTAATTTCCCTTGTTAGCCACGGTTGAGCCATCTTCTCCGTTTTATTTTTATCCCAGACAGGAATGTACAATTGTTGAAGTTTGTCCATGTGATATTTAAATGTTTGCCATTGCCTATCCACCGTCAACCCTTTAAATATCATTTGCCAGTCTATTCTAGCCAATTCACACCTCATACCGTCGAAGTTACCTTTCCTGAAGTTCAGGACCCTAGTTTCTGAATTAACTGTGTCACTCTCCATCTTAATAAAGAATTCTACCATATTATGGTGACTCTTCCCCAAGGGGCCTCGCACAACAAGATTGCTAATTAGTCCTTTCTCATACATCACCCAGTCTCGGATGGCCAGCCCTCTAGTTGGTTTCTCAACATATTGGTCTAGAAAACCATCCCTAATACACTCCAGGAAATCCTCCTCCACCGTATTGCTACCAGTTTGGTTAGCCCAATCAATATGTAGATTAAAGTCGCCCATGATAACTGCTGTGCCTTTATTGCACACATCCCTTATTCCTTGTTTGATGCTGTCCCCAACCTCACTACTACTGTTTGGTGGTCTGTACACAACTCCCACTAGCGTTTTCTGCCCTTTGGTATTCCGCAGCTCCACCCATACCGATTCCACATCATCCAGGCTAATGTCCTTCCTTACTATTGCATTAATTTCCTCTTTAACCAGCAACGCCACCCCACCTCCTTTTCCTTTCTGTCTATCCTTCCTAAATGTTGAATACCCCTGGATGTTGAGTTCCCAACCTTGGTCACCCTGGAGCCATGTCTCCGTGATGCCAATTACATCATATCCGTTAACTGCTATCTGCGCAGTTAATTCATCCACCTTATTCCGAATACTCCTTGCATTGAGGCACGGAGCCTTCAGGCTTGTCTTTTTAACACATTTTGTCCCTTTAGAATTTTGCTGTAATGTGGCCTGTTTTGCTTTTTGCCTTGGGTTTCTCTGCCCTCCATGATCTTATTGAATGGGGGAGCAGGTTCGAGGGGCCGAATAGCCGACTCCTGCTCCTATTTCTTATGTTCTTATGACATGGTAGCCATTACTGAGACAGGGCAGATAGACAGTCAGCACTGGGAACTGAAGATACCCGGTTATAAGATCGACAGAACGGACAGGGGAACTGGCAGATGGGGAGGAGCAGCCTTGTGATTAAGGTTGAAATCACTTCAATGAGAGGATTTAACGAGAGGTAAGTGGCTTGTGCTGTGCCTCCACAATAGGGCTCCTTCTCAGTCCCGAATTAAGCCCACCTTTCCTTTGACCGTTTATGTTTATAACGGACTGTTCCTTTCCACGTTCGTCGCTAATCTGATATAAAAACTTGTATTTCTCCGCCATTCAAAGAGAATGTCCTGATGGGCTTCACCAGACCGAAATAAAATTAAAATTTGGTAAATAGAACAGTCCAATAATAATTCTGCCCGTGAGCGAGAGCCCGTGGTGACTGACTGTCCCGGGTAAAGGACACCAAACCACAAGGCGATAAATCGACACTTCGTAAGAATTCATTATAAAAAGGCGACTAGGCCCCAATTAAAGCCCTCCCAGTTGAGGGGAATACACGGTGACCAATCAGGCCCCGTCTCACTGCGGGGTCACACAGGGTGACCCATTGTGTGCCCTGCTCAGTTCAAAGTGCACAGCAAGAGTTACAATCACGGGACTGTATCCACTGACGGAAGCTAACCATTCCCTTTTACAATCTGACTCTAGTTTCAGGAGAGGATGTGTCCGAGCCGATCAAAGGTGACTCCACCCCGACTGGGGACCCTGCAGTTACTGAGGGACCTCACGAGACTGAGGGGCAAAGAATGAAGGGGGAAATCCTCACAGGTACAACCTACACTGGGGTCCGCGTTCTGGTCCTGGTTTGTGTATGTGTGTGTGTGTGTGTGTGTATCTGTGTATATCTATCTGAGTGTATGTGTATCTGAGTGTGTGTATATCTGTGTGTGCGCGTGTGTGTGTGTATGTATATTAATGTGTGTGTGTGTGTGTATATTAATGTGTGTGTGTGTGTGTGTATATTAATGTGTGTCTGTGTCTGTATATCTATGTGTGTGTGTGTGTGTGTGTGTATCTATATGGCGGCCCCGACCTTTGAGAGACCATGAGCGGCAGGTCGGGGCCATAAAAGAAGCGGTGGGCAGCGGCCATGGGCAGCATAGTGACGTACCACGGGAAGGTACAGCGCGAGCTGGTGCAGGAGAGCGACGGCAGTGAAGAGGGACATCACCAAGGTCCAGGTTGGTGATTGGAGCGTGGGCAGGTACAGCAGGAGCGGCGAGAGACTGCAGAGGGACGTGATCGGGGCCCAGGAGAGGCGAGGGCCCAGGGGCCCAGCCCACACTGCGATATGTGTGAACGCTCGGTCTGTGCAGCAGAGCAGGTCTCCAGTCGTCCGGGTTAACCCTTGCCACTGGACCAAGACCTCGCTCTGTCAAGCCCGTGTGGTGGCTGGTGTGTAACGGTCACCCCACGTTAAAACAATCCACCCACAGGCATCTTCCACCCTTCAGGATGTAGTTCAGGATCTGGAATATTAGGTCCTTCATTGAAACACCTGAGAACTCATCCTTTTTTGGCGTGGAAGCAAGTCATCCTCGCTTCACGGGACTGCCTATGAATGAATGAATGAATGAATGTGTGTGTGTATATCTATGTGTCTGTGTGTGTGTTTGTGTCTGTATATCTGTGTGTCTGTCTGTATATTTATGTGTCTGTCTGTATATCTGTGTGTGTGTGTATATCTGTTTGTGTGTGTGTATATCTGTTTGTGTGTGTGTATATTTGTGCGTGTGTGTATATTTGTGCGTGTGCGTATATTTGTGCGTGTGTGTATATCTACGTGTGCGTGTGTGTGTGTGTGTGATATATATATCTGTGTGTGTGTGTGATATATATCTGTGTGTGTGTGTGTGTGATATATATCTGTGTGTGTGTGATATATACCTGTGTGTGTGTGATATATATCTGTGTGTGTGTGTGTGTGTGTGTGTGTGTATGTGTGATATATATATCTGTGTGTGTGTGTATGTGTGATATATATATCTGTGTGTGTGTGTATGTGTATGTGTGATATATATCTGTGTGTGTGTGTGTGATATATATCTGTGTGTGTGTGTATGTGTGATATATATATCTGTGTGTGTGTGTATGTGTGTGATATATATATCTGTGTGTGTGTGTGTGTGTGTATGTGTGTGTGTGTGTGATATATATCTGTGTGTGTGTGTATGTGTGTGTGATATATATCTGTGTGTGTGTGTGTGTGTATGTGTGTGATATATATCTGTGTGTGTGTGTATGTGTGATATATATATCTGTGTGTGTGTGTATGTGTGTGATATATATCTGTGTGTGTGTGCCCCCAAAAGTACGTCACCATCCTCTACCTGCTCCACGACGACATGCAAGCCGTGATCCTTACCAATGGATCCATCACAGACCCAATCCATGTCTGGACCAGGGTCAAACAGGGCTGCATCATCGCCCCAACCCTCTTCTCAATCTTTCTTGCCGCCATGCTCCACCTCACAGTCAACAAGCTCCCCGCTGGAGTGGAACTAAACTACGGAACCAGTGGGAACCTGTTCAACCTTCGCCGTCTCCAGGCCAGGTCCACCCCAACCTCTGCCGTCGAGCTACAGTACACGGATGACGCCTGCGTCTGCGCACACACAGAGGCTGAGTTCCAGGACATAGTCGACGTATTTACCGAGGCGTGTGAAAGCATTAGTAAGACAAAAGGTCCTCCACCAGCCTGTCCTCGCCACACAGCACTGCCTCGCAGACATCAAGATCCACAGTGTGATCCTGGACAATGTGGACCACTTTCCCTGCTCCGGGATCCTCCTATCATCAAGAGCAGGCATTGATGATGAGATCCAACACAGCCTCCAGTGCGCCAGTGCAGCCTTCGGCCGTCTGAGGAAAAGAGTGTTTCAAGATGAGGCCCTCAAAACTGTCACCAAGCTCATGGTCTATAGGGCTGTAGTAATTCCCGCCCTGCTGTACGGCTCAGAGACATGGACCATGTACAGTAGACACCTCAAGTTGCTGGAGAAATACCACCAACGATGTCTTCGCAAGATCCTGCAAATCCCCTGGGAGGACAGACGCACCAACATCAGTGTCCTCGACCAGGCCAACATCCCCAGCATCGAAGCACTGACCACACTCGATCAGCTCCGCTGGGCAGGCCGCATTGTTCACATGCCCGACACAAGACTCCCAAAGCAAGCGCTCGACTCAGAACTCGTCCACGGCAAACAAACCAAAGGTGGGCAGAGGAAACGTTACAAGGACACCCTCAAAGCCTCCCTGATAAAGTACGACATCCCCATTGACACCTGGGAGTCCCTGGCCAAAGACCACCCTAAGTAGAGGAAGTGCATCCGGGAGGGCGCTGAGCACCTTGAGTTTCGTCGCCGGGAGCATGCAAAAATCAAGCGCAGGCAGCGGAAGGAGCGTGCGGCAAACCAGACTCACCCTCCCCTTCCCTCAACCACTGTCTGTCCCACCTGTGACAGGGACTGTGGTTCTCGTATTGGGCTGTTCAATCACCTAAGAACTCATGCTAAGAGTGGAAGCAAGTCTTCCTCGATTCCGAGGGACTGCCTATGATCTGTGTATGTATGTGTATATATATCTATGTGTGTGTGTGTATATGTATATATATATATGTGTGTGTATGTATGTGTGTGTGTGTGTATCTGTGTGTGTGTGTATCTGTATGTGTGTGTATATATCTATGTGTGTATGTGTATATCTGTGTCAGTATATCTGTGTGTGTGTATGTATCTGTGTGCGTGTATATCTATGCGTGTGTGTGTGTCTCTGTATATCTGTGTGTGTGTCTCTGTATATCTATGTGTGTGTTTGTATATATATATAATGTGTGTGTATATAGGTATATGTATGTGTGTGTATATAGGTATATGTATGTGTGTGTATATAGGTATATGTATGTATGTGTATATATGTGTATGTATATGTGTATATGTCCGCGTTGCGGAGTTGGAGCTGAGGGTGGATTCACTCTGGAGCATCCACGATGCTGAGAATGACGTGAGTATCACGTGTAGCGAGTTGGTCATACCGCAGGTAAAGGGTCCACAGCCAGATAGGGAATGGAAGACCAACAGGAAGAGCAGTGCAAGAAAGGTAGTGCAGGGGTCCCCTGCGGTCATCCCCCTGCAAAACAGATACACCGCTTTGGGTACTGTTGAGGGGGATGACTCATCACGGGAGGGCAGCAGCAGCCAAGTTCATGGCACCGTGGCTGGCTCTGCTGCACAGGAGGGCAGGAAAAAGAGTGGGAGAGCGATAGTGACAGGGGATTCAATGGTGAGGGGAATAGATAGGCGTTTCTGCGGCCGCTAACAGAGACTCCAGGATGATATGTTGCCTCCCTGGTGCAAGGGTCAAGGATGTCTCGGAGCGGGTGGAGAACAGCCAGTTGTCGTGGTGCACATTGGTACCAACGACATAGGTAAAAAAAGGGATGAGGTCCTACGAAACGAATTTAAGGAGCTAGGAGCTAAATTAAAAAGTAGGACCTCAAAAGTAGTAATCTCGGGATTGCTACCAGTGCCACATGCTAGTCAGAGTAGGAATCGCAGGATAGCGCAGATGAATACGTGGCTTGAGCAGTGCTGCAACAGGGAGGGATTCAAATTCTTGGGGCATTGGAACGGGTTCTGGGGGAGGTGGGACCAGTACAAACCGGACGGTCTGCACCTGGGCAGGACCGGAACCAATGTCCTAGGGGGAGTGTTTGCTAGTGCTGTTGGGGAGCAGTTAAACTAATATTGCAGGGGGATGGGAACCAATGCAGGGAGACAGAGGGAAACAAAAAGGAGGCAAAAGCAAAAGACAGAAAGGAGATGAGGAAAAGTGGAGGGCAGAGAAACCCAAGGCAAAGAACAAAAAGGGCCACTGTACAGCAAAATTCTAAAAGGACAAAGGGTGTTAAAAAAACAAGCCTGAAGGCTTTGTGTCTTAATGCAAGGAGTATCCGCAATAAGGTGGATGAATGAACTGTGCAAATAGATGTTAACAAATATGATGTGATTGGGATTACGGAGACGTGGCTCCAGGATGATCAGGGCTGGGAACTCAACATCCAGGGGTATTCAACATTCAGGAAAGATAGAATAAAAGGAAAAGGAGGTGGGGTAGCATTGCTGGTTAAGGAGCAAATTAAGGCAATAGTTCGGAAGGACATTAGCTTGGATGATGTGGAATCTTTCTGGGTAGAGCTGCAGAATACCAAAGGGCAAAAAACGTTAGTGGGAGTTGTGTACAGACCTCCAAACAGTAGTAGTGATGTTGGGGAGGGCATCAAACATGAAATTAGGAGTGCATGCAATAAAGGTGCAGCAGTTATAATGGGTGACTTTAATATGCACATAGATTGGGTTAACCAAACTGGAAGCAATACGGTAGAGGAGGATTTCCTGGAGTGCATAAGGGATGGTCTTTTAGACCAATATGTTGAGGAACCAACGAGGGGGGAGGCCATCTTAGACTGGGTGTTGTGTAATGAGAGAGGATTAATTAGCAATCTCGTTGTGCGAGGCCCCTTGGGGAAGAGTGACCATAATATGGTGGAATTCTGCATTAGGATGGAGAATGAAACAGTTAATTCAGAGACCATGGTCCAGAACTTAAAGAAGAGTAACTTTGAAGGTATGAGGCGTGAATTGGCTGGGATGGATTGGCGAATGATACTTAAGGGGTTGACTGTGGATGGGCAATGGCAGACATTTAGAGACCGCATGGATGAACTACAACAATTGTACATTCCTGTCTGTCGTAAAAATAAAAAAGGGAAGGTGGCTCAACCGTGGCTATCAAGGGAAATCAGGGATAGCATTAAAGCCAAGGAAGTGGCATACAAATTGGCCAGAAATAGCAGCGAACCCGGGGACTGGGAGAAATTTAGAACTCAGCAGAGGAGGACAAAGGGTTTGATTAGGGCAGGGAAAATGGAGTACGAGAAGAAGCTTGCAGGGAACATTAAGACGGATTGCAAAAGTTTCTATAGATATGTAAAGAGAAAAAGGTTAGTAAAGACAAACGTAGGTCCCCTGCAGTCAGAATCAGGGGAAGTCATAACGGGGGACAAAGAAATGGCAGACCAATTGAACAAGTACTTTGGTTCGGTATTCACTGAGGAGGACACAAACAACCTTCCGGATATAAAAGGGGTCGGAGGGTCTAGTAAGGAGGAGGAACTGAGGGAAATCCTTATTAGTCGGGAAATTGTGTTGGGGAAATTGATGGGATTGAAGGCCGATAAATCCCCAGGGCCTGATGGTCTGCATCCCAGAGTACTTAAGGAGGTGGCCTTGGAAATAGTGGATGCATTGACAGTTATTTTCCAACATTCCATTGACTCTGGATCAGTTCCTATGGAGTGGAGGGTAGCCAATGTAACTTTTTAAAAAAGGAGGGAGAGAGAAAACAGGGAATTATAGACCGGTCAGCCTGACATCGGTTGGCCTGGTCGAGGACACTAATGTTGGTGCACCTGTCCTCCCAGGGGATTTGTAGGATCTTGCGGAGACATCGTTGGTGGTATTTCTCCAGCGACTTGTGGTGTCTACTGTACATGGTCCATGTCTCTGAGCCATATAGGAGGGCGGGTATTACTACAGCCCTGTAGACCATGAGCTTGGTGACAGTTTTGAGGACCTGGTCTTCAAACACTCTTTTCCTCAGGCGGCCGAAGGCTGCACTGGCGCACTGGAGGTGGTGTTGGATCTTGTCGTCAATGCCTGCTCTGGTTGATAGGAGGTTCCCAAGATTTGGGAAATGGTCCACGTTGTCCAGGGTCCCGCCATGGATCTGGATGACTTGCGGGGGGTGGGAGTGCTGTGCGGTGAGGACAGGCTGGTGGAGGACCTTTGTCTTACGGATGTTTAGCGTAAGGCCCATGCTTTTGTACACCTCAGTAAATACGTCGACTATGTCCTGGAGTTCAGCCTCTGTATGTGCGCAGATGCAGGCGTTGTCCGCGTACTGTAGCTCGACGGCAGAGGTTGGGGTGGACCTGGCCTGGAGGCGGCGAAGGTTGAACAGGTTCCCACTGGTTCCGTAGTTTAGTTCCACTCCAGCGGGGAGCTTGTTGACTGTGAGGTGGAGCATGGCGGCAAGAAAGATTGAGAAGAGTTTTGGGGCGATGACGCAGCCCGGTTTGACCCCGGTCCAGACGTGGATTGGGTCTGTGATGGATCCATTGGTAAGGATCACGGCCTGCTTGTCGTCGTGGAGCAGGCGGAGGATGGTGACAAACTTTTGGGGGCATCCGAAACGGAGGAGGACGCTCCATAGACCCTCGCGGTTGACAGTGTCAAAGGCCTTTGTAAAGTCAAAGAAGGCCATGTATAAGGGCTGGCGCTGCTCCCTGCACTTTTCCTGCAACTGTGGTGCCATAAAGGTCCTGTCTGTTGTGCTCCGCAGGGGACGAAATCCGCACTGGTCAGGTGGGCAGAACAGCGGCAAATGGAATTCAATCCAGAGAAGTGTCAGGTGATGCATTTGGGTAGGGCTAACAAGACAAGGGAATATAATTAAATGGGAGGACACTGAGAAGTGTAGTGGAACAAAGCGACCTTGGAGAGCAGGTCCACAGATCCCTGAAGTAGCAGGCCAGGTGGATAAGGTGGTTAAGTAGGCATACGGAATACTTGCCTTTATTGGCCGAGAGCGGAAGATGCGGTGGAGGATGAAAGGAGCGGCCCACAGCAGCGAGAGTGAGTCCGAGAGCGGGAGGAGGTAGCCCCGGAGGCTGCAGTAGCTGGGAGGCGAAGAGGTAGAAAGAATCACGGTTCACAGGAAAGCAGGGAAGTGATTGTTTGGTAAAGGTCACATCATTTTTTCTTGGTAATTCAGATTCGAGGCCGGGGAGTATCACGTTTTTTTTGACTGGTGTCTTTTAGTCTTTACTAAGGCCAGAGGGGTATGCTAAAAACTTTAGTAAATGAATCTAATAACGAGAGGGATAGCAGGGCACATCCTGTGCTCTGTGGGAAGTCCCGGGTGCTTCGCGCAGCCGGGATGACCATGTGTGCAGGAGGTGTCTCCGGCTGCACTAACTCGAGCTTGAGCGGCGGCTGGAGTCACTGAGGTGCATCTGTGAGGCTGAAAGTGACTTGGATAGCACGGTTACCCCGCAGCTTAAGAGTGTGCAGGCAGACAGGGAGTGGGTGACCACTGGACAGAAGAGGAGGACTAGGCAGGTAGTGCAGGAGTCCCCTGAGTCCATCTCGCTCTAACCGGTATTCTGTTCTGAGTACCGGTGAGGGCGATGGTGGCTCTGGGGAGTGCAGCCAAAGTCAAGTCCATGGCACCACGGGTGGCTCAGCTGCACAGGGGGGGAGGGGGAAGAATGGAAGGGCAATAGCGGTCGGGGACTCGCTAGTCAGGGGAGCAGACAGGAGTTTCTGCGGCCGCAGATGTGACTCCAGGATGGTATGTTGCCTCCCTGGTGCCAGGGTCAAGGATGTCACTGAGTGGCTGCAGGGCATTCTGGGGGGAGAGGGAGAAACGCCAGAGGTCGTGGTCCATATCGGGACCAATGACAGAGGTAGGAAGAGGAATGAGGTCCTGCAGGCAGAGTTTAGGGAACTAGGAGAGAGATTAAAAAGCAGGATCTCAAAGGTAGTAATCTCCGGATTACTCCCGGTGCCACGAGCTAGTGAGTACAGAAATAGAAGGATAGAGCGGATGAATACGTGGCTGGAGAGATGGTGCAGGAGGGAGGGCTTTAGTTTCCTGAGACATTGGGACTGTTTCTGGGGGAGGTGGGATCTGTACAAACTGCACAGGTTGCACCTCAACAGAGCCGGGACCAGTATCCTCACGGAGTGGGGGGTTGCTGGTGCTGTTGGGGGGGGTTTACACGAGCTTGGCAAGGGGATGGGAACCTGAGAATAGATTCAGTAGGGAGAGAAGCAAAGCTGGAATTGGGCAGCAGAAAATTAGAAAGTGAATTTGGAAGACAGGAATCAAGGGCTGGAAAATAGACAAGGGGGGAGTTTGGCTCCACTGAATGGTATATGCTTCAATGCAAGGAGTATAGGGAATAAGGCAAATGAGCTGAGAGCACAGGTAGACACTTGGGAGTATGATATTATAGCCATTACTGAGACATGACTGAAAGAGGGGCAGGTATGGCAGCTCAACATTCCTGGTTACAGGGTTTTCAGATGGGATAGAGAGGGGGATAAAAAAGGAGGGAGGGGTCACAGTATTGATTAAAGAAACTATTACAGCTGTGAGAAGGGATGATACGTTAGAGGGGTCATCAAACAAGGCCATATGGGTTGAATTAAAGAACACAAAAGGGGTGATCACACTACTGGGAGTGTACTATAGACCCCCAAACAGTCAGAGGGAGATAGAAGAGCAAATATGTGGGCAAATTGCTGCGAAGTGAATGAAGAGAGGCAGGTGGAATGGGATCCAGGGCAAAGTGGCAAGTTGGATCCAAAATTTGCTCAGAGGCAGGAAGCAAAGGGTAATGGTTGATGGGTGTTCTTGTGACTGGAAGGATGTTTCCAGTGGGGTTCCACAGGGCTCAGTGCTGGGTCCCTTGCTTTTTGTGGTATATATCAATGACTTGGACTTAAATGTTGGGGTATGATTAAGAAGTTTGCAGATGACACTAAAATAGGCTGTGTGATTGATAATGAAGAAGAAAGCTGTGGACTGCAGGAAGATATCAATGTACTGGTCAGGTGGGCAGAACAGTGGCAAATGGAATTCAATCTGGAGAAGTGTGAGGTAATGCATTTGGGGAGGGCCAACAAGGAAAGGGAATACACATTAAATGGAGGACACTGAGAAGTGTAGAGGAACAGAGGGACCTTGGGAGTGCAGGTCCACAGATCCCTGAAGGTAGCAGGCCAGGTAGATAAGGTGGTTAAGGAGGCAAATGGAATACTTTCCTTTAATTGTCGAGGCATAGAATACAAGAGCGGAGGAGGGGGGAGGGTGTTATGCCTGAACTGTATAAAACACTGGTTAGGCCACAGCTGGAGTACTCTTCCCCAAGGGGCCTCGCACAACGAGATTGCTAATTAATCCTCTCTCATTACACAACACCCAGTCTAAGATGGCCTCCCCCCTCGTTGGTTCCTCAACATATTGGTCTAAAAGACCATCCCTTATGCACTCCAGGAAATCCTCCTCTACCGTATTGCTTCCAGTTTGGTTAACCCAATCTATGTGCATATTAAAGTCACCCATTATAACTGCTGCACCTTTATTGCATGCACTCCTAATTTCATGTTTGATGCCCTCCCCAACATCACTACTACTGTTTGGAGGTCTGTACACAACTCCCACTAACGTTTTTTGCCCTTTGGTATTCTGCAGCTCTACCCAGAAAGATTCCACATCATCCAAGCTAATGTCCTTCCGAACTATTGCCTTAATTTGCTCCTTAACCAGCAATGCTACCCCACCTCCTTTTCCTTTTATTCTATCTTTCCTGAATGTTGAATACCCCTGGATGTTGAGTTCCCAGCCCTGATCATCCTGGAGCCACGTCTCCGTAATCCCAATCACATCATATTTGTTAACATCTATTTGCACAGTTCATTCATCCACCTTATTGCGGATACTCCTTGCATTAAGACACAAAGCCTTCAGGCTTGTTTTTTTAACACCCTTTGTCCTTTTAGAATTTTGCTGTACAGTGGCCCTTTTTGTTCTTTGCCTTGGGTTTCTCTGCCCTCCACTTTTCCTCATCTCCTTTCTGTCTTTTGCTTTTGCCTCCTTTTTGTTTCCCTCTGTCTCCCTGCATTGGTTCCCATCCCCCTGCAATATTAGTTTAACTGCTCCCCAACAGCACTAGCAAACACTCCCCCTAGGACATTGGTTCCGGTCCTGCCCAGGTGCAGACCGTCCGGTTTGTACTGGTCCCACCTCCCCCAGAACCCGTTCCAATGCCCCAAGAATTTGAATCCCTCCCTGTTGCAGCACTGCTCAAGCCACGTATTCATCTGCGCTATCCTGCGATTCCTACTCTGACTAGCATGTGGCACTGGTAGCAATCCCGAGATTACTACTTTTGAGGTCCTACTTTTTAATTTAGCTCCTAGCTCCTTAAATTCGTTTCGTAGGACCTTATCCCTTTTTTTACCTATGTCGTTGGTACCAATGTGCACCACGACAACTGGCTGTTCTCCACCCGCTCCGAGACATCCTTGACCCTTGCACCAGGGAGGCAACATATCATCCTGGAGTCTCTGTTAGCGGCCGCAGAAACGCCTATCTATTCCCCTCACCATTGAATCCCCTGTCACTATCGCTCTCCCACTCTTTTTCCTGCCCTCCTGTGCAGCAGAGCCAGCCACGGTGCCATGAACTTGGCTATGAGGACAGATTGGATAGGCTGGGTTTGTTTTCCTTAGAACAGAGGAGGCTGAGGGCATTGAGGTGTATAACATTTTGAGAGGCCTAGATATAGTGGATAGAAAGGGCCTTATTTCCTTAGCAGCGGGCTCAACAACCAGGGGACATAATTTAAAGTAATTGGGGGGAGGTTTAGAGGGGATTTGAGGGGAAATGTCTTCACCCAGAGGGTGGTGGGGGTCTGGAACTCACGGCCTGAAAGGGTGGTAGAGGCAGAAACCCTCACCACATTTAAACAGTACCTGGATGTACACTTGAAGTGCTGTAACCTACAGGGCTATGGACCTAGAGCTGGAAAGTGGGATTAGGCCGGGTAGCTCTTGGTCGGCCGGCACAGACACGATGGGCCGAATGGCCTCCTCCCATGCTGTACATTTCTATGATTCTATGAAACAGGCTAAGTGAGTGGGCAAGAACATGGCAAATGGAATATAATGTGGAGAAATGTGAAGTTATCCACTTTGGTCAGAAAAATACAAAAGCAGAGTATTTTTTAAATGGTGAGAGATTGGGAAATGTTGGTGTTCAGAGGGACCTGGGTGTCCTTGTACACCAATCACTGAAAGTTAACCTGCAGGTACAGCAAGTGAATGAAGCAAATGGTATGTTGGCCTTTATTACAGGAGGATTTGAGTATAAGAGTAAAGACGTCTTACTACAATTATATCGGGCCCTGGTGAGACCACTCCTGGAGTATTGTGTACAGTTTGGGTCTCCTTACCTAAGGAAGGATATACTTGCCATTGAGGGAGTGCAACGAAGGTTCACCAGACTGATTCCTGGGATGGGGGATTGTCCTATGAGGAGAGATTGAGCAGACTAGGCCGATATTCCCCAGAGTTTAGAAGAATGAGAGGTGATCTCATTGAAACATACAACATTGTTACAGGGCTTGACAGGGTAGATGCAGGGAGGGTGTTTCCCCCGGGCTGGGGAGTCTAGAACCAGGGGTCACAGTCTCAGGATAAGGGGTCGGCCATTTAGGAATGAGATGAGGAGAAACTTCTTCACTCAGAGGGTGGTGAATCTTTGGAATTCTCTGCCCCAGAGAGCTGTGGAGGCTCATTCCTTGAGTATATTCAAGACAGAGATCAATAGATTTTGCAATATTAAGGGAATCGAGGAATATGGAGATAGTGCAGGGAAGTGGAGTTGAGGTAGAAGATCAGCCACAGAAACATAGAAAATAGATGCAGGAGTAGGCCATTCGGCCCTTCGAGCCTGCACCACCATTCAATAAGATCATGGCTGATCATTCACCTCAGTACCCCTTTCCTGCTTTCTCTCCATACTCCTTGATCCCTTTAGCCGTAAGGGCCATATCTAACTCCCTCTTGAATATATCCAATGAACTGGCATCAACAACTCTCTGCGGCAGGGAATTCCACAGGTTAACAACTCTGAGTGAAGGAGTTTCTCCTCATCTCGGTCCTAAATGGCTTACCCCTTATCCTTAGACTATGTTCCCTGGTTCTGGACTTCCCCAACATCGGGAACATTATTCCTGCATCTAACCTGTCCAGTCCGTCAGAATTTTATATGTTTCTATGAGATACCCTCTCATCCTTCTAAACTCCAGTGAATACAGGTCCAGTCGATCCAGTCTCTCCTCATATGTCAGTCCAGCCATCCCTGGAATCAGTCTGGTGAACCTTCGCTGCACTCCCTCAATAGCAAGAACGTCCTTCCTCAGATTAGACCAAAACTGAACACAATATTCCAGGTGAGGCCTCACTAAGACCCTGTACAACTGCAGTAAGACCTCCCTGCTCCTATACTCAAATCCCCTAGCTATGAAGGCCAACATACCATTTGCCGTCTTCACCGCCTGCTGTACCTGCATGCCAACTTTCAATGACTGATGTACCATGACACCCAGGTCTCATTGTACCTCCCCTTTTCCTAATCTGCCGCCATTCAGATAATATTCTGCCTTCATGTTTAAGCCACCAATAACCTAACATTTATCCACATTATACTGCATCTGCCATGCATTTGCCCACTCACCTAACCTGTCCAAGTCACCCTGTAGCCTCTTAGCATCCTTCTCACAGCTCACACTGCCACCCAGTTTAGTGTCATCTGCAAACTTGGAGATATTACACTCAATTCCTTCATCCAAATCATTGATGTATATTGTAAATAGTTGGGGTCCCAGCACTGAGCCCTGCGGAACCCCACTAGTCACTGCCTGCCATTCTGAAAAGGACCCATTAATCCCGACTCTCTGCTTCCTGTCTGCCAACCAGTTCTCTATTCATGTCAGTACATTACTCCCAATACCATGTGCCTTAATTTTTCACACCAATCTCTTGTGTGGGACCTTGTCAAAAGCCTTTTGAAAATCCAAATACATCACATCCACTGGTTCTCCCTTGTCCACTCTACTGTTACACCCTCAAAAAATTCTAGAAGATTTGTCAAGCATGATTTCCCTTTCATAAATCCATGCTGACTTGGACCGATCCAGTCACTGCTTTCCAAATGCGCTGCTATTTCATCCTTAATAATAGATTCCAACATTTTCCCCACTACTGATGTCAGGCTAACCGGTCCATAATTACCCATTTTCTCGCTCCCTCCTTTCTTAAAAAATGGTGTTACATTAGCTACCCTCCAGTCCATAGGAACTGATCCAAAGTCGATAGACTGTTGGAAAATGATCACCAATGCATCCACTATTTCTAGGGCCACTTCCTTAAGTACTCTGGGATGCAGACTATCAGGCTCTGGGGATTTATCGGCCTTCAATCCCATTAATTTCCCTAAAACAATTTCCCGCCTAATAAGGATTTCCTTCAGTTCCTCCTTCTCACTAGACCCTCGGTCCCCTAGTATTTCCCGAAGGTTATTTGTGTCTTTCTTCGTGAAGACAGAACCAAAGTATTTGTTCAATTAGTCTGCCATTTCTTTGTTCCCCATTATAAATTCACCTGAATCTGACTGCAAGGGACCTACGTTTGTCTTCACTAATCTTTTTCTCCTCACATATCTATAGAAGCTTTTGCAGTCAGTTTTTATGTTCCCAGCAAGCTTCCTCTCATACTCTATTTTCCCCTTCCTAATTAAACCCTTTGTCCTCCTCTGCTGAATTCTAAATTTCTCCCAGTCCTCAGGTTTGCTGCTTTTTCTGCCCAATTTGTATGCCTCTTCCTTGGATTTAACACTATCCTTAATTTCCCTTGTTAGCCACAGTTGAGACACCTTCCCCGTTTTATTTTTATCCCAGACAGGAATGTACAATTGCTGAAGTTCATCCATGTGATCTTTAAATATTTGCCATTGCCTATCCACCGTCAACCCTTTAAATATCATTCGCCAGTCTATTCTAGCCAATTCACGTCTCATACCGTCAAAGTTACCTTTCCTGAAGTTCAGGACCCTAGTCTCTGAATTAACTGTGTCACTCTCCACCTTAATAAAGAATTCTACCATATTATGGTGACTCTTCCCCAAGGGGCCTCGCACAACAAGATTGCTAATTAGTCCCTTCTCATACATCACCCAGTCTAGGATGGCCAGCCCTCTAGTTGGTTCCTCGACATATTGGTCTAGAAAACCATCCCTAATACATTCCAGGAAATCCTCCTCCACCGTATTGCTACCAGTTTGGTTAGCCCAATCAATATGTAGATTGAAGTCACCCATGATAACTGCTGTACCTTTATTGCACACATCCCTCATTCCTTGTTTGATGCTGTCCCCAACCTCACTACTACTGTTTGGTGTTCTGTACACAACTCCCACTAGCGTTTTCTGCCCTTTGATATTCCGCAGCTCCACCCATACCGATTCCACATCATCCAGGCTAATGTCCTTCCTCACTATTGCATTAATTTCCTCTTTAACCAGCAACGCCACCCCACCTCCTTTTCCTTTCTGTCTATCCTTCCTAAATGTTGAATACCCCTGGATGTTGAGTTCCCAGCCTTGGTCACCCTGGAGCCATGTCTCCGTGATACCAATTACATCATATCCGTTAACTGCTATCTGCGCAGTTAATTCATCCACCTTATTCCGAATACTCCTCGCATTGAGGAACAGACCCTTCAGGCTTGTCTTTTCAACACATTTTGTCCCTTTAGAATTTTGCTGTAATGTGGCCTGTTTTGCTTTTTGCCTTGGGTTTCTCTGCCCTCCATGATCTTATTGAATGGGGGAGCAGGTTCGAGGGGCCGAATAGCCGACTCCTGCTCCTATTTCTTATGTTCTTATGACATGGTAGCCATTACTGAGACAGGGCAGATAGACAGTCAGCACTGAGAACTGAAGATACCCGGTTATAAGATCGACAGAACGGACAGGGGAACTGGCAGATGGGGAGGAGCAGCCTTGTGATTAAGGTTGAAATCACTTCAATGAGAGGATTTAACGAGAGGTAAGTGGCTTGTGCTGTGCCTCCACAATAGGGCTCCTTCTCAGTCCCGAATTAAGCCCACCTTTCCTTTGACCGTTTATGTTTATAATGGACTGTTCCTTTCCACGTTCGTCGCTAATCTGATATAAAAACTTGTATTTCTCCGCCATTCAAAGAGAATGTCCTGATGGGCTTCACCAGACCGAAATAAAATTAAAATTTGGTAATAGAACAGTCCAATAATAATTCTGCCCGTGAGCGAGAGCCCGTGGTGACTGACTGTCCCGGGTAAAGGACACCAAACCACAAGGCGATAAATCGACACTTCGTAAGAATTCATTATAAAAAGGCAACTAGGCCCCAATTAAAGCCCTCCCAGTTGAGGGGAATACACGGTGACCAATCAGGGCCCGTCTCACTGCGGGGTCACACAGGGTGACCCATTGTGTGCCCTGCTCAGTTCAAAGTGCACAGCAAGAGTTACAATCACGGGACTGTATCCACTGACGGAAGCTAACCATTCCCTTTTACAATCTGACTCTAGTTTCAGGAGAGGATGTGTCCGAGCCGAATAAAGGTGACTCCACCCCGACTGGGGACCCTGCAGTTACTGAGGGACCTCACGAGACTGAGGGGCAAAGAGTGGAGGGAGAAATCCTCACAGGTACAACCTACACTGGGGTCCGCGTTCTGGTCCTGGTTTGTGTATGTGTGTGTGTGTGTGTGTGTATCTGTGTATATCTATCTGAGTGTATGTGTATCTGAGTGTGTGTATATCTGTGTGTGCGCGTGTGTGTGTGTGTGTGTGTATATTAATGTGTGTGTGTGTGTGTATATTAATGTGTGTCTGTGTCTGTATATCTATGTGTGTGTGTGTGTGTGTGTGTGTATATTAATGTGTGTCTGTGTCTGTATATCTATGTGTGTGTGTGTGTGTGTGTGTGTATCTATATGGCGGCCCCGACCTTTGAGAGACAATGAGCGGCAGGTCGGGGCCATAACCGGAGCGGTGGGTGGCGGCCATGGGCAGCATAGTGACGTACCACGGGAAGGTACAGCGCGAGCTGGTGCAGGAGAGCGACGGCAGTGAAGAGGGACATCACCAAGGTCCAGGTCGGTGATTGGAGCGTGGGCAGGTACAGCAGGAGCGGCGAGAGACTGCAGAGGGACGTGATCGGGGCCCAGGAGAGGCGAGGGCCCAGGGGCCCAGCCCACACTGCGATATGTGTGAGTACTGGGTCCGTGCAACAAAGCTGGTCTCCAGTCGTCCGGGTTAACCTTAGTTTCTGAATTAACTGTGTCACTCTCCTTCTTAATAAAGAATTCTACCATATTATGGTCACTCTTCCCCAAGGGGCCTCGCACAACAAGATTGCTAATTAGTCCCTTCTCATTACATCACCCAGTCTAGGATGGCCAGCCCTCTAGTTGGTTCCTCAACATATTGGTCTAGAAAACCATCCCTAATACACTCCAGGAAATCCTCCTCCACCGTATTGCTACCAGTTTGGTTAGCCCAATCAATATGTAGATTAAAGTCGCCCATGATAACTGCTGTGCCTTTATTGCACACATCCCTTATTCCTTGTTTGATGCTGTCCCCAACCTCACTACTACTGTTTGGTGGTCTGTACACAACTCCCACTAGCGTTTTCTGCCCTTTGGTATTCCGCAGCTCCACCCATACCGATTCCACATCATCCAGGCTAATGTCCTTCCTTACTATTGCATTAATTTCCTCTTTAACCAGCAACGCCACCCCACCTCCTTTTCCTTTCTGTCTATCCTTCCTAAATGTTGAATACCCCTGGATGTTGAGTTCCCAACCTTGGTCACCCTGGAGCCATGTCTCCGTGATGCCAATTACATCATATCCGTTAACTGCTATCTGCGCAGTTAATTCATCCACCTTATTCCGAATACTCCTCGCATTGAGGCACGGAGCCTTCAGGCTTGTCTTTTTAACACATTTTGTCCCTTTAGAATTTTGCTGTAATGTGGCCTGTTTTGCTTTTTGCCTTGGGTTTCTCTGCCCTCCATGATCTTATTGAATGGGGGAGCAGGTTCGAGGGGCCGAATAGCCGACTCCTGCTCCTATTTCTTATGTTCTTATGACATGGTAGCCATTACTGAGACAGGGCAGATAGACAGTCAGCACTGGGAACTGAAGATACCCGGTTATAAGATCGACAGAACGGACAGGGGAACTGGCAGATGGGGAGGAGCAGCCTTGTGATTAAGGTTGAAATCACTTCAATGAGAGGATTTAACGAGAGGTAAGTGGCTTGTGCTGTGCCTCCACAATAGGGCTCCTTCTCAGTCCCGAATTAAGCCCACCTTTCCTTTGACCGTTTATGTTTATAACGGACTGTTCCTTTCCACGTTCGTCGCTAATCTGATATAAAAACTTGTATTTCTCCGCCATTCAAAGAGAATGTCCTGATGGGCTTCACCAGACCGAAATAAAATTAAAATTTGGTAAATAGAACAGTCCAATAATAATTCTGCCCGTGAGCGAGAGCCCGTGGTGACTGACTGTCCCGGGTAAAGGACACCAAACCACAAGGCGATAAATCGACACTTCGTAAGAATTCATTATAAAAAGGTGACTAGGCCCCAATTAAAGCCCTCCCAGTTGAGGGGAATACACGGTGACCAATCAGGCCCCGTCTCACTGCAGGGTCACACAGGGTGACCCATTGTGTGCCCTGCTCAGTTCAAAGTGCACAGCAAGAGTTACAATCACGGGACTGTATCCACTGACGGAAGCTAACCATTCCCTTTTACAATCTGACTCTAGTTTCAGGAGAGGATGTGTCCGAGCCGAATAAAGGTGACTCCACCCCGACTGGGGACCCTGCAGTTACTGAGGGACCTCACGAGACTGAGGGGCAAAGAATGAAGGGAGAAATCCTCACAGGTACAACCTACACTGGGGTCCGCGTTCTGGTCCTGGTTTGTGTATGTGTGTGTGTGTGTGTGTGTATCTGTGTATATCTATCTGAGTGTATGTGTATCTGAGTGTGTGTATATCTGTGCGTGCGCGTGTGTGTGTGTGTGTGTATATTAATGTGTGTGTGTGTGTGTATATTAATGTGTGTGTGTGTGTGTATATTAATGTGTGTCTGTGTTTGTATATTAATGTGTGTCTGTGTTTGTATATCTATGTGTGTGTGTGTATATTAATGTGTGTGTGTGTGTGTATATTAATGTGTGTGTGTGTGTGTATATTAATGTGTGTCTGTGTCTGTATATCTATGTGTGTGTGTGTGTATATTAATGTGTGTGTGTGTGTGTATATTAATGTGTGTGTGTGTGTGTGTGTGTATTAATGTGTGTGTGTGTGTGTGTATATTAATGTGTGTCTGTGTCTGTATATCTATGTGTGTGTGTGTGTATATTAATGTGTGTGTGTGTGTGTATATTAATGTGTGTGTGTGTGTGTATATTAATGTGTGTCTGTGTCTGTATATTAATGTGTGTGTGTGTGTGTATATTAATGTGTGTGTGTGTGTGTATATTAATGTGTGTCTGTGTCTGTATATCTATGTGTGTGTGTGTGTATATTAATGTGTGTGTGTGTGTGTATATTAATGTGTGTGTGTGTGTGTGTGTGTATTAATGTGTGTGTGTGTGTGTGTATATTAATGTGTGTCTGTGTCTGTATATCTATGTGTGTGTGTGTGTATATTAATGTGTGTGTGTGTGTGTATATTAATGTGTGTGTGTGTGTGTATATTAATGTGTGTGTGTGTGTGTATATTAATGTGTGTCTGTGTCTGTATATCTATGTGTGTGTGTGTGTGTGTGTGTATATTAATGTGTGTGTGTGTGTGTATATTAATGTGTGTGTGTGTCTGTATATCTATGTGTGTGTGTGTGTGTGTGTATATTAATGTGTGTGTGTGTGTGTATATTAATGTGTGTGTGTGTGTGTATATTAATGTGTGTCTGTGTCTGTATATCTATGTGTGTGTGTGTGTGTGTGTGTGTATCTATATGGCGGCCCCGACCTTTGAGAGACAATGAGCGGCAGGTCGGGGCCATAACCGGAGCGGTGGGTGGCGGCCATGGGCAGCATAGTGACGTACCACGGGAAGGTACAGCGCGAGCTGGTGCAGGAGAGCGACGGCAGTGAAGAGGGACATCACCAAGGTCCAGGTCGGTGATTGGAGCGTGGGCAGGTACAGCAGGAGCGGCGAGAGACTGCAGAGGGACGTGATCGGGGCCCAGGAGAGGCGAGGGCCCAGGGGCCCAGCCCACACTGTGCGATATGTGTGAGCACTGGGTCCGTGCAACAAAGCTGGTCTCCAGTCGTCCGGGTTAACCCTTGCCCCTGGACCAAGACCTCGCTCTGTCAAGCCCCGTGTGGTGGCTGGTGTGTAACGGTCACCCCACGTTAAACAATCCACCCACAGGCATCTTCCACCCTTCAGGATGTAGTTCAGGATCTGGCATATTAGGTCCTTCATTGAAACACCTGAGAACTCATCCTTTTTTGGCGTGGAAGCAAGTCATCCTCGCTTCACGGGACTGCCTATGAATGAATGAATGAATGAATGAATGTGTGTGTGTATATCTATGTGTCTGTGTGTGTGTCTGTGTCTGTATATCTGTGTGTCTGTCTGTATATTTATGTGTCTGTCTGTATATCTGTGTGTGTGTGTATATCTGTTTGTGTGTGTGTATATCTGTTTGTGTGTGTGTATATTTGTGCGTGTGTGTATATTTGTGCGTGTGCGTATATTTGTGCGTGTGTGTATATCTACGTGTGTGTGTGTGTGTGATATATATATCTGTGTGTGTGTGTGATATATATCTGTGTGTGTGTGTGTGTGATATATATCTGTGTGTGTGTGATATATACCTGTGTGTGTGTGTGTGTGTGTGTGTGTGATATATATCTGTGTGTGTGTGTGATATATATATCTGTGTGTGTATGTGTGTGATATATATATCTGTGTGTGTGTGTGTATGTGTGATATATATCTTTGTGTGTGTGTGTGTGTGATATATATCAGTGTGTGTGTGTATGTGTGTGTGTGTGTGTATGTGTGTGTGTGTGATATATATCTGTGTGTGTGTGTATGTGTGATATATATATCTGTGTGTGTGTGTGTATGTGTGTGATATATATATCTGTGTGTGTGTGTGTGTGTGTGTATGTGTGATATATATATCTGTGTGTGTGTGTGTGTGAGTATGTGTGATATATATCTGTGTGTGTGTGTGTGTGTGATATATATCTGTGTGTGTGTGTATGTGTGTGTGTGTGTGTGTGTATGTGTGTGATATATATCTGTGTGTGTGTGTATGTGTGTGTGATATATATCTGTGTGTGTGTGTGTGTGTGTATGTGTGTGATATATATCTGTGTGTGTGTGTGTATGTGTGTGATATATATCTGTGTGTGTGTGTGTGTGTGTGTATGTGTGTGATATATATCTGTGTGTGTGTGTGTATGTGTGTGATATATATCTGTGTGTGTGTGTGTATGTGTGTGATATATATCTGTGTGTGTGTGTGTATGTGTGTGATATATATCTCTGTGTGTGTGTATGTGTGTGATATATATCTGTGTGTGTGTGTATGTGTGTGTGATATATATCTGTGTGTGTGTGTATGTGTGTGATATATATCTGTGTGTGTGTGTGTATGTGTGTGATATATATCTGTGTGTGTGTGTGTGTGTGTGTGTGTGTGTATGTGTGTGATATATATCTGTGTGTGTGTGTATGTGTGTGTGATATATATCTGTGTGTGTGTGTGTGTGTGTGTGTGTGTGTGTGATATATATCTGTGTGTGTGTGTGTATGTGTGTGATATATATCTGTGTGTGTGTGTGTGTGTGTATGTGTGTGATATATATGTGTGTGTGTGTATGTGTGTGATATATATCTGTGTGTGTGTGTGTGTATGTGTGTGATATATATCTGTGTGTGTGTGTGTGTATGTGTGTGATATATATCTGTGTGTGTGTGTGTATGTGTGTGATATATATCTGTGTGTGTGTATGTGTGTGATATATATCTGTGTGTGTGTGTATGTGTGTGTGATATATATCTGTGTGTGTGTGTATGTGTGTGATATATATCTGTGTGTGTGTGTGTATGTGTGTGATATATATCTGTGTGTGTGTGTGTGTGTGTGTGTGTGTGTATGTGTGTGATATATATCTGTGTGTGTGTGTATGTGTGTGATATATATCTGTGTGTGTGTGCCCCCAAAAGTACGTCACCATCCTCTACCTGCTCCACGACGACAGGCAGGCCGTGATCCTTACCCACGGTTCCATTACAGACCCAATTCACGGCTGGATTGGGGTCAAGCAGGGCTGCATCATCGCCCCAACCCTCTTCTCAATCTTTCTTGCCGCCATGCTCCACCTCACAGTCAACAAGCTCCCCGCTGGAGTGGAACTAAACTACGGAACCAGTGGGAACCTGTTCAACCTTCGCCGTCTCCAGGCCAGGTCCACCCCAACCTCTGCCGTCGAGCTACAGTACACGGATGATGCCTGCGTCTGCGCACATACAGAGACTGAGTTCCAGGACATAGTCGACGTATTTACCGAGGCGTGTGAAAGCATTAGTAAGACAAAAGGTCCTCCACCAGCCTGTCCTCGCCACACAGCACTGCCTCGCAGACATCAAGATCCACAGTGTGATCCTGGACAATGTGGACCACTTTCCCTGCTCCGGGATCCTCCTATCATCAAGAGCAGGCATTGATGATGAGATCCAACACAGCCTCCAGTGCGCCAGTGCAGCCTTCGGCCGTCTGAGGAAAAGAGTGTTTCAAGATGAGGCCCTCAAAACTGTCACCAAGCTCATGGTCTATAGGGCTGTAGTAATTCCCGCCCTGCTGTACGGCTCAGAGACATGGACCATGTACAGCAGACACCTCAAGTTGCTGGAGAAATACCACCAACGATGTCTTCGCAAGATCCTACAAATCCCCTGGGAGGACAGACGCACCAACGTCAGTGTCCTCGACCAGGCCAACATCCCCAGCATCGAAGCACTGACCACACTCGACCAGCTCCGCTGGGCAGGCCGCATTGTTCACATGCCCGACACAAGACTCCCAAAGCAAGCGCTCGACTCGGAACTCGTCCACGGCAAACAAACCAAAGGTGGGCAGAGGAAACGTTACAAGGACACCCTCAAAGCCTCCCTGATAAAGTACGACATCCCCATTGACACCTGGGAGTCCCTGGCCAAAGACCACCCTAAGTAGAGGAAGTGCATCCGGGAGGGCGCTGAGCACCTCGAGTCTCGTCGCCGGGAGCATGCAGAAACCAAGCGCAGGCAGCGGAAGGAGCGTGCGGCAGTCCATAGGAACTGATCCAAAGTCGATAGACTGTTGGAAAATGATCACCAATGCATCCACTATTTCTAGGGCCACCTCCTTAAGTACTCTGGGATGCAGACTATCAGGCCGTGGGGATTTATCGGCCTTCAATCCCATTAATTTCCCTAAAACAATTTCCCGCCTAATAAGGATTTCCTTCAGTTCCTCCTTCTCACTAGACCCTCAGTCCCCTAGTATTTCCCGAAGGTTATTTGTGTCTTTCTTCGTGAAGACAGAACCAAAGTATTTGTTCAATTAGTCTGCCATTTCTTTGTTCCCCATTATAAATTCACCTGAATCTGACTGCAAGGGACCTACGTTTGTCTTCACTAATCTTTTTCTCCTCACATATCTATAGAAGCTTTTGCAGTCAGTTTTTATGTTCCCAGCAAGCTTCCTCTCATACTCTATTTCCCCTTCCTAATTAAACCCTTTGTCCTCCTCTGCTGAATTCTAAATTTCTCCCAGTCCTCAGGTTTGCTGCTTTTTCTGCCCAATTTATATGCCTCTTCCTTGGATTTAACACTATCCTTAATTTCCCTTGTTAGCCACGGTTGAGCCATCTTCTCCGTTTTATTTTTATCCCAGACAGGAATGTACAATTGTTGAAGTTTGTTCATGTGATATTTAAATGTTTGCCATTGCCTATCCACCGTCAACCCTTTAAATATCATTTGCCAGTCTATTCTAGCCAATTCACACCTCATACCGTCGAAGTTACCTTTCCTGAAGTTCAGGACCCTAGTTTCTGAATTAACTGTGTCACTCTCCATCTTAATAAAGAATTCTACCATATTATGGTGACTCTTCCCCAAGGGGCCTCGCACAACAAGATTGCTAATTAGTCCTTTCTCATACATCACCCAGTCTCGGATGGCCAGCCCTCTAGTTGGTTTCTCAACATATTGGTCTAGAAAACCATCCCTAATACACTCCAGGAAATCCTCCTCCACCGTATTGCTACCAGTTTGGTTAGCCCAATCAATATGTAGATTAAAGTCGCCCATGATAACTGCTGTGCCTTTATTGCACACATCCCTTATTCCTTGTTTGATGCTGTCCCCAACCTCACTACTACTGTTTGGTGGTCTGTACACAACTCCCACTAGCGTTTTCTGCCCTTTGGTATTCCGCAGCTCCACCCATACCGATTCCACATCATCCAGGCTAATGTCCTTCCTTACTATTGCATTAATTTCCTCTTTAACCAGCAACGCCACCCCACCTCCTTTTCCTTTCTGTCTATCCTTCCTAAATGTTGAATACCCCTGGATGTTGAGTTCCCAACCTTGGTCACCCTGGAGCCATGTCTCCGTGATGCCAATTACATCATATCCGTTAACTGCTATCTGCGCAGTTAATTCATCCACCTTATTCCGAATACTCCTTGCATTGAGGCACGGAGCCTTCAGGCTTGTCTTTTTAACACATTTTGTCCCTTTAGAATTTTGCTGTAATGTGGCCTGTTTTGCTTTTTGCCTTGGGTTTCTCTGCCCTCCATGATCTTATTGAATGGGGGAGCAGGTTCGAGGGGCCGAATAGCCGACTCCTGCTCCTATTTCTTATGTTCTTATGACATGGTAGCCATTACTGAGACAGGGCAGATAGACAGTCAGCACTGGGAACTGAAGATACCCGGTTATAAGATCGACAGAACGGACAGGGGAACTGGCAGATGGGGAGGAGCAGCCTTGTGATTAAGGTTGAAATCACTTCAATGAGAGGATTTAACGAGAGGTAAGTGGCTTGTGCTGTGCCTCCACAATAGGGCTCCTTCTCAGTCCCGAATTAAGCCCACCTTTCCTTTGACCGTTTATGTTTATAACGGACTGTTCCTTTCCACGTTCGTCGCTAATCTGATATAAAAACTTGTATTTCTCCGCCATTCAAAGAGAATGTCCTGATGGGCTTCACCAGACCGAAATAAAATTAAAATTTGGTAAATAGAACAGTCCAATAATAATTCTGCCCGTGAGCGAGAGCCCGTGGTGACTGACTGTCCCGGGTAAAGGACACCAAACCACAAGGCGATAAATCGACACTTCGTAAGAATTCATTATAAAAAGGCGACTAGGCCCCAATTAAAGCCCTCCCAGTTGAGGGGAATACACGGTGACCAATCAGGCCCCGTCTCACTGCGGGGTCACACAGGGTGACCCATTGTGTGCCCTGCTCAGTTCAAAGTGCACAGCAAGAGTTACAATCACGGGACTGTATCCACTGACGGAAGCTAACCATTCCCTTTTACAATCTGACTCTAGTTTCAGGAGAGGATGTGTCCGAGCCGATCAAAGGTGACTCCACCCCGACTGGGGACCCTGCAGTTACTGAGGGACCTCACGAGACTGAGGGGCAAAGAATGAAGGGGGAAATCCTCACAGGTACAACCTACACTGGGGTCCGCGTTCTGGTCCTGGTTTGTGTATGTGTGTGTGTGTGTGTGTGTATCTGTGTATATCTATCTGAGTGTATGTGTATCTGAGTGTGTGTATATCTGTGTGTGCGCGTGTGTGTGTGTATGTATATTAATGTGTGTGTGTGTGTGTATATTAATGTGTGTGTGTGTGTGTGTATATTAATGTGTGTCTGTGTCTGTATATCTATGTGTGTGTGTGTGTGTGTGTGTATCTATATGGCGGCCCCGACCTTTGAGAGACCATGAGCGGCAGGTCGGGGCCATAAAAGAAGCGGTGGGCAGCGGCCATGGGCAGCATAGTGACGTACCACGGGAAGGTACAGCGCGAGCTGGTGCAGGAGAGCGACGGCAGTGAAGAGGGACATCACCAAGGTCCAGGTTGGTGATTGGAGCGTGGGCAGGTACAGCAGGAGCGGCGAGAGACTGCAGAGGGACGTGATCGGGGCCCAGGAGAGGCGAGGGCCCAGGGGCCCAGCCCACACTGCGATATGTGTGAACGCTCGGTCTGTGCAGCAGAGCAGGTCTCCAGTCGTCCGGGTTAACCCTTGCCACTGGACCAAGACCTCGCTCTGTCAAGCCCGTGTGGTGGCTGGTGTGTAACGGTCACCCCACGTTAAAACAATCCACCCACAGGCATCTTCCACCCTTCAGGATGTAGTTCAGGATCTGGAATATTAGGTCCTTCATTGAAACACCTGAGAACTCATCCTTTTTTGGCGTGGAAGCAAGTCATCCTCGCTTCACGGGACTGCCTATGAATGAATGAATGAATGAATGTGTGTGTGTATATCTATGTGTCTGTGTGTGTGTTTGTGTCTGTATATCTGTGTGTCTGTCTGTATATTTATGTGTCTGTCTGTATATCTGTGTGTGTGTGTATATCTGTTTGTGTGTGTGTATATCTGTTTGTGTGTGTGTATATTTGTGCGTGTGTGTATATTTGTGCGTGTGCGTATATTTGTGCGTGTGTGTATATCTACGTGTGTGTGTGTGTGTGTGTGTGATATATATATCTGTGTGTGTGTGTGATATATATCTGTGTGTGTGTGTGTGTGATATATATCTGTGTGTGTGTGATATATACCTGTGTGTGTGTGATATATATCTGTGTGTGTGTGTGTGTGTGTGTGTGTGTATGTGTGATATATATATCTGTGTGTGTGTGTATGTGTGATATATATATCTGTGTGTGTGTGTATGTGTATGTGTGATATATATCTGTGTGTGTGTGTGTGATATATATCTGTGTGTGTGTGTATGTGTGATATATATATCTGTGTGTGTGTGTATGTGTGTGATATATATATCTGTGTGTGTGTGTGTGTGTGTATGTGTGTGTGTGTGTGATATATATCTGTGTGTGTGTGTATGTGTGTGTGATATATATCTGTGTGTGTGTGTGTGTGTATGTGTGTGATATATATCTGTGTGTGTGTGTATGTGTGATATATATATCTGTGTGTGTGTGTATGTGTGTGATATATATCTGTGTGTGTGTGCCCCCAAAAGTACGTCACCATCCTCTACCTGCTCCACGACGACATGCAAGCCGTGATCCTTACCAATGGATCCATCACAGACCCAATCCATGTCTGGACCAGGGTCAAACAGGGCTGCATCATCGCCCCAACCCTCTTCTCAATCTTTCTTGCCGCCATGCTCCACCTCACAGTCAACAAGCTCCCCGCTGGAGTGGAACTAAACTACGGAACCAGTGGGAACCTGTTCAACCTTCGCCGTCTCCAGGCCAGGTCCACCCCAACCTCTGCCGTCGAGCTACAGTACACGGATGACGCCTGCGTCTGCGCACACACAGAGGCTGAGTTCCAGGACATAGTCGACGTATTTACCGAGGCGTGTGAAAGCATTAGTAAGACAAAAGGTCCTCCACCAGCCTGTCCTCGCCACACAGCACTGCCTCGCAGACATCAAGATCCACAGTGTGATCCTGGACAATGTGGACCACTTTCCCTGCTCCGGGATCCTCCTATCATCAAGAGCAGGCATTGATGATGAGATCCAACACAGCCTCCAGTGCGCCAGTGCAGCCTTCGGCCGTCTGAGGAAAAGAGTGTTTCAAGATGAGGCCCTCAAAACTGTCACCAAGCTCATGGTCTATAGGGCTGTAGTAATTCCCGCCCTGCTGTACGGCTCAGAGACATGGACCATGTACAGTAGACACCTCAAGTTGCTGGAGAAATACCACCAACGATGTCTTCGCAAGATCCTGCAAATCCCCTGGGAGGACAGACGCACCAACATCAGTGTCCTCGACCAGGCCAACATCCCCAGCATCGAAGCACTGACCACACTCGATCAGCTCCGCTGGGCAGGCCGCATTGTTCACATGCCCGACACAAGACTCCCAAAGCAAGCGCTCGACTCAGAACTCGTCCACGGCAAACAAACCAAAGGTGGGCAGAGGAAACGTTACAAGGACACCCTCAAAGCCTCCCTGATAAAGTACGACATCCCCATTGACACCTGGGAGTCCCTGGCCAAAGACCACCCTAAGTAGAGGAAGTGCATCCGGGAGGGCGCTGAGCACCTTGAGTTTCGTCGCCGGGAGCATGCAAAAATCAAGCGCAGGCAGCGGAAGGAGCGTGCGGCAAACCAGACTCACCCTCCCCTTCCCTCAACCACTGTCTGTCCCACCTGTGACAGGGACTGTGGTTCTCGTATTGGGCTGTTCAATCACCTAAGAACTCATGCTAAGAGTGGAAGCAAGTCTTCCTCGATTCCGAGGGACTGCCTATGATCTGTGTATGTATGTGTATATATATCTATGTGTGTGTGTGTATATGTATATATATATATGTGTGTGTATGTATGTGTGTGTGTGTGTATCTGTGTGTGTGTGTATCTGTATGTGTGTGTATATATCTATGTGTGTATGTGTATATCTGTGTCAGTATATCTGTGTGTGTGTATGTATCTGTGTGCGTGTATATCTATGCGTGTGTGTGTGTCTCTGTATATCTGTGTGTGTGTCTCTGTATATCTATGTGTGTGTTTGTATATATATATAATGTGTGTGTATATAGGTATATGTATGTGTGTGTATATAGGTATATGTATGTGTGTGTATATAGGTATATGTATGTATGTGTATATATGTGTATGTATATGTGTATATGTCCGCGTTGCGGAGTTGGAGCTGAGGGTGGATTCACTCTGGAGCATCCACGATGCTGAGAATGACGTGAGTATCACGTGTAGCGAGTTGGTCATACCGCAGGTAAAGGGTCCACAGCCAGATAGGGAATGGAAGACCAACAGGAAGAGCAGTGCAAGAAAGGTAGTGCAGGGGTCCCCTGCGGTCATCCCCCTGCAAAACAGATACACCGCTTTGGGTACTGTTGAGGGGGATGACTCATCACGGGAGGGCAGCAGCAGCCAAGTTCATGGCACCGTG
This sequence comes from Pristiophorus japonicus, assembly GCF_044704955.1. NCBI lineage: Eukaryota > Metazoa > Chordata > Chondrichthyes > Pristiophoridae > Pristiophorus > Pristiophorus japonicus. The sequence continues at coordinate 3,538,371 of NC_091978.1, forward strand.
GCTGGCTCTGCTGCACAGGAGGGCAGGAAAAAGAGTGGGAGAGCGATAGTGACAGGGGATTCAATGGTGAGGGGAATAGATAGGCGTTTCTGCGGCCGCTAACAGAGACTCCAGGATGATATGTTGCCTCCCTGGTGCAAGGGTCAAGGATGTCTCGGAGCGGGTGGAGAACAGCCAGTTGTCGTGGTGCACATTGGTACCAACGACATAGGTAAAAAAAGGGATGAGGTCCTACGAAACGAATTTAAGGAGCTAGGAGCTAAATTAAAAAGTAGGACCTCAAAAGTAGTAATCTCGGGATTGCTACCAGTGCCACATGCTAGTCAGAGTAGGAATCGCAGGATAGCGCAGATGAATACGTGGCTTGAGCAGTGCTGCAACAGGGAGGGATTCAAATTCTTGGGGCATTGGAACGGGTTCTGGGGGAGGTGGGACCAGTACAAACCGGACGGTCTGCACCTGGGCAGGACCGGAACCAATGTCCTAGGGGGAGTGTTTGCTAGTGCTGTTGGGGAGCAGTTAAACTAATATTGCAGGGGGATGGGAACCAATGCAGGGAGACAGAGGGAAACAAAAAGGAGGCAAAAGCAAAAGACAGAAAGGAGATGAGGAAAAGTGGAGGGCAGAGAAACCCAAGGCAAAGAACAAAAAGGGCCACTGTACAGCAAAATTCTAAAAGGACAAAGGGTGTTAAAAAAACAAGCCTGAAGGCTTTGTGTCTTAATGCAAGGAGTATCCGCAATAAGGTGGATGAATGAACTGTGCAAATAGATGTTAACAAATATGATGTGATTGGGATTACGGAGACGTGGCTCCAGGATGATCAGGGCTGGGAACTCAACATCCAGGGGTATTCAACATTCAGGAAAGATAGAATAAAAGGAAAAGGAGGTGGGGTAGCATTGCTGGTTAAGGAGCAAATTAAGGCAATAGTTCGGAAGGACATTAGCTTGGATGATGTGGAATCTTTCTGGGTAGAGCTGCAGAATACCAAAGGGCAAAAAACGTTAGTGGGAGTTGTGTACAGACCTCCAAACAGTAGTAGTGATGTTGGGGAGGGCATCAAACATGAAATTAGGAGTGCATGCAATAAAGGTGCAGCAGTTATAATGGGTGACTTTAATATGCACATAGATTGGGTTAACCAAACTGGAAGCAATACGGTAGAGGAGGATTTCCTGGAGTGCATAAGGGATGGTCTTTTAGACCAATATGTTGAGGAACCAACGAGGGGGGAGGCCATCTTAGACTGGGTGTTGTGTAATGAGAGAGGATTAATTAGCAATCTCGTTGTGCGAGGCCCCTTGGGGAAGAGTGACCATAATATGGTGGAATTCTGCATTAGGATGGAGAATGAAACAGTTAATTCAGAGACCATGGTCCAGAACTTAAAGAAGAGTAACTTTGAAGGTATGAGGCGTGAATTGGCTGGGATGGATTGGCGAATGATACTTAAGGGGTTGACTGTGGATGGGCAATGGCAGACATTTAGAGACCGCATGGATGAACTACAACAATTGTACATTCCTGTCTGTCGTAAAAATAAAAAAGGGAAGGTGGCTCAACCGTGGCTATCAAGGGAAATCAGGGATAGCATTAAAGCCAAGGAAGTGGCATACAAATTGGCCAGAAATAGCAGCGAACCCGGGGACTGGGAGAAATTTAGAACTCAGCAGAGGAGGACAAAGGGTTTGATTAGGGCAGGGAAAATGGAGTACGAGAAGAAGCTTGCAGGGAACATTAAGACGGATTGCAAAAGTTTCTATAGATATGTAAAGAGAAAAAGGTTAGTAAAGACAAACGTAGGTCCCCTGCAGTCAGAATCAGGGGAAGTCATAACGGGGGACAAAGAAATGGCAGACCAATTGAACAAGTACTTTGGTTCGGTATTCACTGAGGAGGACACAAACAACCTTCCGGATATAAAAGGGGTCGGAGGGTCTAGTAAGGAGGAGGAACTGAGGGAAATCCTTATTAGTCGGGAAATTGTGTTGGGGAAATTGATGGGATTGAAGGCCGATAAATCCCCAGGGCCTGATGGTCTGCATCCCAGAGTACTTAAGGAGGTGGCCTTGGAAATAGTGGATGCATTGACAGTTATTTTCCAACATTCCATTGACTCTGGATCAGTTCCTATGGAGTGGAGGGTAGCCAATGTAACTTTTTAAAAAAGGAGGGAGAGAGAAAACAGGGAATTATAGACCGGTCAGCCTGACATCGGTTGGCCTGGTCGAGGACACTAATGTTGGTGCACCTGTCCTCCCAGGGGATTTGTAGGATCTTGCGGAGACATCGTTGGTGGTATTTCTCCAGCGACTTGTGGTGTCTACTGTACATGGTCCATGTCTCTGAGCCATATAGGAGGGCGGGTATTACTACAGCCCTGTAGACCATGAGCTTGGTGACAGTTTTGAGGACCTGGTCTTCAAACACTCTTTTCCTCAGGCGGCCGAAGGCTGCACTGGCGCACTGGAGGTGGTGTTGGATCTTGTCGTCAATGCCTGCTCTGGTTGATAGGAGGTTCCCAAGATTTGGGAAATGGTCCACGTTGTCCAGGGTCCCGCCATGGATCTGGATGACTTGCGGGGGGTGGGAGTGCTGTGCGGTGAGGACAGGCTGGTGGAGGACCTTTGTCTTACGGATGTTTAGCGTAAGGCCCATGCTTTTGTACACCTCAGTAAATACGTCGACTATGTCCTGGAGTTCAGCCTCTGTATGTGCGCAGATGCAGGCGTTGTCCGCGTACTGTAGCTCGACGGCAGAGGTTGGGGTGGACCTGGCCTGGAGGCGGCGAAGGTTGAACAGGTTCCCACTGGTTCCGTAGTTTAGTTCCACTCCAGCGGGGAGCTTGTTGACTGTGAGGTGGAGCATGGCGGCAAGAAAGATTGAGAAGAGTTTTGGGGCGATGACGCAGCCTGGTTTGACCCCGGTCCAGACGTGGATTGGGTCTGTGATGGATCCATTGGTAAGGATCACGGCCTGCTTGTCGTCGTGGAGCAGGCGGAGGATGGTGACAAACTTTTGGGGGCATCCGAAACGGAGGAGGACGCTCCATAGACCCTCGCGGTTGACAGTGTCAAAGGCCTTTGTAAAGTCAAAGAAGGCCATGTATAAGGGCTGGCGCTGCTCCCTGCACTTTTCCTGCAACTGTGGTGCCATAAAGGTCCTGTCTGTTGTGCTCCGCAGGGGACGAAATCCGCACTGGTCAGGTGGGCAGAACAGCGGCAAATGGAATTCAATCCAGAGAAGTGTCAGGTGATGCATTTGGGTAGGGCTAACAAGACAAGGGAATATAATTAAATGGGAGGACACTGAGAAGTGCAGTGGAACAAAGCGACCTTGGAGAGCAGGTCCACAGATCCCTGAAGTAGCAGGCCAGGTGGATAAGGTGGTTAAGTAGGCATACGGAATACTTGCCTTTATTGGCCGAGAGCGGAAGATGCGGTGGAGGATGAAAGGAGCGGCCCACAGCAGCGAGAGTGAGTCCGAGAGCGGGAGGAGGTAGCCCCGGAGGCTGCAGTAGCTGGGAGGCGAAGAGGTAGAAAGAATCACGGTTCACAGGAAAGCAGGGAAGTGATTGTTTGGTAAAGGTCACATCATTTTTTCTTGGTAATTCAGATTCGAGGCCGGGGAGTATCACGTTTTTTTTGACTGGTGTCTTTTAGTCTTTACTAAGGCCAGAGGGGTATGCTAAAAACTTTAGTAAATGAATCTAATAACGAGAGGGATAGCAGGGCACATCCTGTGCTCTGTGGGAAGTCCCGGGTGCTTCGCGCAGCCGGGATGACCATGTGTGCAGGAGGTGTCTCCGGCTGCACTAACTCGAGCTTGAGCGGCGGCTGGAGTCACTGAGGTGCATCTGTGAGGCTGAAAGTGACTTGGATAGCACGGTTACCCCGCAGCTTAAGAGTGTGCAGGCAGACAGGGAGTGGGTGACCACTGGACAGAAGAGGAGGACTAGGCAGGTAGTGCAGGAGTCCCCTGAGTCCATCTCGCTCTAACCGGTATTCTGTTCTGAGTACCGGTGAGGGCGATGGTGGCTCTGGGGAGTGCAGCCAAAGTCAAGTCCACGGCACCACGGGTGGCTCAGCTGCACAGGGGTGGAGGGGGAAGAATGGAAGGGCAATAGCGGTCGGGGACTCGCTAGTCAGGGGAGCAGACAGGAGTTTCTGCGGCCGCAGATGTGACTCCAGGATGGTATGTTGCCTCCCTGGTGCCAGGGTCAAGGATGTCACTGAGTGGCTGCAGGGCATTCTGGGGGGAGAGGGAGAACAGCCAGAGGTCGTGGTCTATATCGGGACCAATGACAGAGGTAGGAAGAGGAATGAGGTCCTGCAGGCAGAGTTTAGGGAACTAGGAGAGAGATTAAAAAGCAGGACCTCAAAGGTAGTAATCTCCGGATTACTCCCGATGCCACGAGCTAGTGAGTACAGAAATAGGAGGATAGAGCGGATGAATACGTGGCTGGAGAGATGGTGCAGGAGCGAGGGCTTTAGTTTCCTGGGGCATTGGGACTGCTTCTGGGGGAGGTGAGATCTGTACAAACCGGACAGGTTGCACCTCAACAGAGCCGGGACCAATATCCTCACGGAGTGGGGGGTTGCTGGTGCTGTTGGGGGGGGTTTACACGAGCTTGGCAGGGGGATGGGAACCTGAGAATAGATTCAGTCAGGAGAGAAGCAAAGCTGGAATTGGGCAGCAGAAAAGTAGAAAGTGATTTTGGAAGACAGGAAACAAGGGCTGGAAAATAGACAAGGGGGGAGTTTGGCTCCACTAAATGGTATATGCTTCAATGCAAGGAGTATAGGGAATAAGGCAAATGAGCTGAGAGCACAGGTAGACACTTGGGAGTATGATACTATAGCCATTACTGAGACATGACTGAAAGAGGGGCAGGTATGGTAGCTCAACATTCCTGGTTACAGGGTTTTCAGACGGGATAGAGAGGGGGATAAAAAAGGAGGGAGGGGTCACAGTATTGATTAAAGAAACTATTACAGCTGTGAGGAGGGATGATATGTTAGAGGAGTCATCAAACAAGGCCATATAGGTTGAATTAAAGAACACAAAAGGGGCGATCACACTACTGGAAGTGTACTATAGACCCCCAAACAGTCAGAGGGAGATAGAAGAGCAAATATGTGGGCAAATTGCTGCGAAGTGAATGAAGAGAGGCAGGTGGAATGGGATCCAGGGCAAAGTGGCAAGTTGGATCCAAAATTTGCTCAGAGGCAGGAAGCAAAGGGTAATGGTTGATGGGTGTTCTTGTGACTGGAAGGATGTTTCCATTGGGGTTCCACAGGGCTCAGTGCTGGGTCCCTTGCTTTTTGTGGTATATATCAATGACTTGGACTTAAATGTTGGGGTATGATTAAGAAGTTTGCAGATGACACTAAAATAGGCTGTGTGGTTGATAATGAAGAAGAAAGCTGTAGACTGCAGGAAGATATCAATGTATTGGTCAGGTGGGCAGAACAGTGGCAAATGGAATTCAATCTGGAGAAGTGTGAGGTAATGCATTTGGGGAGGGCCAACAAGGAAAGGGAATACACATTAAATGGTAGGACACTGAGAAGTGTAGAGGAACAGAGGGACCTTGGGAGTGCAGGTCCACAGATCCCTGAAGGTAGCAGGCCAGGTAGATAAGGTGGTTAAGGAGGCAAATGGAATACTTTCCTTTAATTGTCGAGGCATAGAATACAAGAGCGGAGCGGAGGGGGGCAGAGGGGGGTTATGCCTGAACTGTATAAAACACTGGTTAGGCCACAGCTGGAGTACTGCGTGCAGTTCTGGTCACCACATTACAGGAAGGGTGTGATTGCACTGGAGAGGGTACAGAGGAGATTTACGAGGATGTTGCTGGGACTGGAGAATCTTAGCTATGAGGACAGATTGGATAGGCTGGGTTTGTTTTCCTTAGAACAGAGGAGGCTGAGGGCATTGAGGTGTATAACATTTTGAGAGGCCTAGATATAGTGGATAGAAAGGGCCTTATTTCCTTAGCAGTGGGGTCAACAACCAGGGGACATAATTTAAAGTAATTGGGGGGAGGTTTAGAGGGGATTTGAGGGGAAATGTCTTCACCCAGAGGGTGGTGGGGGTCTGGAACTCACGGCCTGAAAGGGTGGTAGAGGCAAAAACCCTCACCACATTTAAACAGTACCTGGATGTACACTTGAAGTGCTGTAACCTACAGGGCTATGGACCGAGAGCTGGAAAGTGGGATTAGGCTGGGTAGCTCTTGGTCGTCCGGCACAGACACGATGGGCCGAATGGCCTCCTCCCATGCTGTACATTTCTATGATTCTATGAAACAGGCTAAGTGAATGGGCAAGAACATGGCAAATGGAATATAATGTGGAGAAATGTGAAGTTATCCACTTTGGTCAGAAAAATAGAAAAGCAGAGTATTTTTTAAATGGTGAGAGATTGGGAAATGTTGGTGTTCAGAGGGACCTGGGTGACCTTGTATACCAATCACTGAAAGTTAACAGGCAGGTACAGCAAGTGATTAAAGCAAATGGTATGTTGGCCTTTATTACAGGAGGATTTGAGTATAAGAGTAAAGACGTCTTACTGCAATTATATCGGGCCCTGGTGAGACCACACCTGGAGTATTATGCACAGTTTTGGTCTCCTTACCTAAGGAAGGATATACTTGCTATAGAGAGAGTGCAACGAAGGTTCACCAGACTGATTCCTGGGATGGGGGGATTGTCCTATGAGGAGAGATTGAGCAGACTAGACCGATATTCTCTGGAGTTTAGAAGAATGAGAGGTGATCTCATTGAAGCATACAACATTCTTACAGGGCTTGACAGGGTAGATGCAGGGAGGATGTTTCCCCCGGGCTGGGGAGTCTAGAACCAGGGGTCAGTTTCAGGATAAGGGTTCGGCCATTTAGGACTGAGATGAGGAGAAACTTCTTCACTCAGAGGGTGGTGAATCTTTGGAATTCTCTACCCCAGAGAGCTGTGGAGGCTCATTCCTTGAGTATATTCAAGACTGAGATCGATAGATTTTGCAATATTAAGGGAATCGAGGGATATGGAGATAGTGCAGGGAAGTGGAGTTGAGGTAGAAGATCAGCCATAGAAACATAGAAACATAGAAAATAGATGCAGGATTGGCCATTCGGCCCTTCGAGCCTGCACCACCATTCAATAAGATCATGGCTGATCATTCACCTCAGTACCCCTTTCCTGCTTTCTCTCCATACTCCTTGATCCCTTTAGCCGTAAGGGCCATATCTAACTCCCTCTTGAATATATCCAATGAACTGGCATCAACAACTCTCTGCGGCAGGGAATTCCACAGGTTAACAACTCTCTGAGTGAAGGAGTTTCTCCTCATCTCAGTCCTAAATGGCTTACCCCTTATCCTTAGACTATGTCGCCTGGTTCTGGACTTCCCCAACATCGGGAATATTATTCCTGCATCTAACCTGTCCAGTCCCGTCAGAATTTTATATGTTTCTATGAGATACCCTAACATCCTTCTAAACTCCAGTTAATACAGGTCCAGTCGATCCAGTCTTTCATCATATGTTAGTCCGGCCATCCCTGGAATCAGTCTGGTGAACCTTTGCTGCACTCCCTCAATAGCAAGAACGTCCTTCCTCAGATTAGACCAAAACTGAACACAATATTCCAGGTGAGGCCTCACTAAGGCCCTGTACAACTGCAGTAAGACCTCCCTGCTCCTATACTCAAATCCTCTCGCTATGAAGGCCAACATACCATTTGCCTTCTTCACGGCCTGCTGTACCTGCATGCCAACTTTCAATGACTGATGTACCATGACACCCAGGTCTCATTGTACCTCCCCTTTTCCTAATCTGCCGCCATTCAGATAATATTCTGCCTTCATGTTTAAGCCACCAATAACCTAACATTTATCCACATTATACTGCATCTGCCATGCATTTGCCCACTCGCCTAACCTGTCCAAGTCACCCTGCAACCTCTTAGCATCCTTCTCACAGCTCACACTGCCACCCAGTTTAGTGTCATTTGCAAACTTGGAGATATTACACTCAATTCCTTCATCCAAATCATTGATGTATATTGTAAAGAGCTGGGGTCCCAGCACTGAGCCCTGCGGAACCCCACTAGTCACTGCCTGCCATTCTGAAAAGGACCCATTAATCCCGACTCTCTGCTTCCTGTCTGCCAACCAGTTCTCTATCCACGTCAGTACATTACTCCCAATACCATGTGCCTTAATTTTTCACACCAATCTCTTGTGTGGGACCTTGTCAAAAGCCTTTTGAAAGTCCAAATACATCACATCCACTGGTTCTCCCTTGTCCACTCTACTGTTACACCCTCAAAAAATTCTAGAAGATTTGTCAAGCATGATTTCCCTTTCATAAATCCATGCTGACTTGGACCGATCCAGTCACTGCTTTCCAAATGCGCTGCTATTTCATCCTTAATAATAGATTCCAACATTTTCCCCACTACTGATGTCAGGCTAACCGGTCCATAATTACCCATTTTCTCGCTCCCTCCTTTCTTAAAAAATGGTGTTACATTAGCTACCCTCCAGTCCATAGGAACTGATCCAAAGTCGATAGACTGTTGGAAAATGATCACCAATGCATCCACTAATTCTAGGGCCACTTCCTTAAGTACTATGGGATGCAGACTATCAGGCTCTGGGGATTTATCGGCCTTCTATCCCATTAATTTCCCTAAAACAATTTCCCGCCTAATAAGGATTTCCTTCAGTTTCTCCTTCTCACTAGACCCTCAGTCCCCTAGTATTTCCCGAAGGTTATTTGTGTCTTCCTTCGTGAAGACAGAACCAAAGTATTTGTTCAACTGGTCCGCCATTTCTTTGTTCCCCATTATAAATTCACCTGATTCTGACTGCAAGGGACCTACGTTTGTCTTCACTAATCTTTTTCTCTTCACATATCTATAGAAGCTTTTGCAGTCAGTTTTTATGTTCCCAGCAAGCTTCCTCTCATACTCTATTTTCCCCCACCTAATTAAACCCTTTGTCCTCCTCTGCTGAATTCTAAATTTCTCCCAGTCCTCAGGTTTGCTGCTTTTTCTGCCCAATTTATATGCCTCTTCCTTGGATTTAACACTATCCTTAATTTCCCTTGTTAGCCACAGTTGAGCCATCTTCTCCGTTTTATTTTTACTCCAGACAGGGATGTACAATTGCTGAAGTTCATCCATGTGATCTTTAAATGTTTGCCATTGCCTATCCACCGACAACCCTTTAAGTATCCTCTGCCAGTCTATCCTAGCCAATTCACGTCTCATACCATCGAAGTTACCTTTCCTTAAGTTCAGATCCCTAGTCTCTGAATTAACTGTGTCACTCTCCACCTTAATAAAGAATTCTACCATATTATGGTCACTCTTTCCCAAGGGACCTCGCACAACAAGATTGCTAATTAGTCCTTTCTCATTACACATCACCCAGTCTCGGATGGCCAGCCTTCTAGTTGGTTCCTCGACATATTGGTCGAGAAAACCATCCCTAATACACTACAGGAAATCCTTCTCCACCGCATTGCTACCAGTTTGGTTAGCCCAATCTATATGTAGATTAAAGTCACCCATGATAACTGCTGTACCTTTATTGCACACATCCCTAATTTCTTGTTTGATGCTGTCCCCAACCTCACTACTACTGTTTGGTGGTCTGTACACAACTCCCACTAGCGTTTTCTGCCCTTTGGTATTCCGTAGCTCCACCCATACCGATTCCACATCATCCAAGCTAATGTCCTTCCTTACTATTGCATTAATTTCCTCTTTAACCAGCAACGCCACCCCACCTCCTTTTCCTTTCTGTCTATCCTTCCTAAATGTTGAATACCCCTGGATGTTGAGTTCTCAGCCTTGGTCACCCTGGAGCCATGTCTCCGTGATGTCAATTACATCATATCCGTTAACTGCTATCTGCGCAGTTAATTCATCCACCTTATTCCGAATACTCCTCGCATTGAGGCACAGAGCCTTCAGGCTTGTCTTTTTAACACATTTTGTCCCTTTAGAATTTTGCTGTAATGTGGCCTGTTTTGCTTTTTGCCTTGGGTTTCTCTGCCCTCCATGATCTTATTGAATGGGGGAGCAGGTTCGAGGGGCCGAATAGCCGACTCCTGCTCCTATTTCTTATGTTCTTATGACATGGTAGCCATTACTGAGACAGGGCAGATAGACAGTCAGCACTGGGAACTGAAGATACCCGGTTATAAGATCGACAGAACGGACAGGGGAACTGGCAGATGGGGAGGAGCAGCCTTGTGATTAAGGTTGAAATCACTTCAATGAGAGGATTTAACGAGAGGTAAGCGGCTTGTGCTGTGCCTCCACAATAGGGCTCCTTCTCAGTCCCGAATTAAGCCCACCTTTCCTTTGACCGTTTATGTTTATAACGGACTGTTCCTTTCCACGTTCGTCGCTAATCTGATATAAAAACTTGTATTTCTCCGCCATTCAAAGAGAATGTCCTGATGGGATTCACCAGACCGAAATAAAATTAAAATTTGGTAAATAGAACAGTCCAATAATAATTCTGCCCGTGAGCGAGAGCCCGTGGTGACTGACTGTCCCGGGTAAAGGACACCAAACCATAAGGCGATAAATCGACACTTCGTAAGAATTCATTATAAAAAGGTGACTAGGCCCCAATTAAAGCCCTCCCAGTTGAGGGGAATACACGGTGACCAATCAGGCCCCGTCTCACTGCAGGGTCACACAGGGTGACCCATTGTGTGCCCTGCTCAGTTCAAAGTGCACAGCAAGAGTTACAATCACGGGACTGTATCCACTGACGGAAGCTAACCATTCCCTTTTACAATCTGACTCTAGTTTCAGGAGAGGATGTGTCCAAGCCGATCAAAGGTGACTCCACCCCGACTGGGGACCCTGCAGTTACTGAGGGACCTCACGAGACTGAGGGGCAAAGAATGAAGGGGGAAATCCTCACAGGTACAACCTACACTGGGGTCCGCATTCCGGTCCTGGTTTGTGTATGTGTGTGTGTGTGTGTGTGTATCTGTGTATATCTATCTGAGTGTATGTGTATCTGAGTGTGTGTATATCTGTGTGTGCGCGTGTGTGTGTGTGTGTGTATATTAATGTGTGTGTGTGTGTGTATATTAATGTGTGTCTGTGTCTGTATATCTATGTGTGTGTGTGTGTGTGTGTGTGTATCTATATGGCGGCCCCGACCTTTGAGAGACCATGAGCGGCAGGTCGGGGCCATAAAAGAAGCGGTGGGCAGCGGCCATGGGCAGCATAGTGACGTACCACGGGAAGGTACAGCGCGAGCTGGTGCAGGAGAGCAACGGCAGTGAAGAGGGACATCACCAAGGTCCAGGTCGGTGATTGGAGCGTGGGCAGGTACAGCAGGAGCGGCGAGAGACTGCAGAGGGACGTGATCGGGGCCCAGGAGAGGCGAGGGCCCAGGGGCCCAGCCCACACTGCGATATGTGTGAGCACTGGGTCCGTGCAACAAAGCTGGTCTCCAGTCGTCCTGGTTAACCCTTGCCCCTGGACCAAGACCTCGCTCTGTCAAGCCCGTGTGGTGGCTGGTGTGTAACGGTCACCCCACGTTAAAACAATCCACCCACAGGCATCTTCCACCCTTCAGGATGTAGTTCAGGATCTGGAATATTAGGTCCTTCATTGAAACACCTGAGAACTCATCCTTTTTTGGCGTGGAAGCAAGTCATCCTCGCTTCACGGGACTGCCTATGAATGAATGAATGAATGAATGTGTGTGTGTGTGTGTATATCTATGTGTCTGTGTGTGTGTCTGTGTCTGTATATCTGTGTGTCTGTCTGTATATTTATGTGTCTGTCTGTATATCTGTGTGTGTGTGTATATCTGTTTGTGTGTGTGTATATCTGTTTGTGTGTGTGTATATTTGTGCGTGTGTGTATATTTGTGCGTGTGCGTATATTTGTGCGTGTGTGTATATCTACGTGTGTGTGTGTGTGTGTGATATATATATCTGTGTGTGTGTGTGTGATATATCTGTGTGTGTGTGTGTGTGTGATATATATCTGTGTGTGTGTGATATATATCTGTGTGTGTGATATATATCTGTGTGTGTGTGTGATATATATCTGTGTGTGTATGTGTGATATATATATCTGTGTGTGTATGTGTGTGATATATATATCTGTGTGTGTGTGTGTGTGTGTATGTGTGATATATATCTTTGTGTGTGTGTATGTGTGTGTGTGTGTGATATATATCAGTGTGTGTGTGTATGTGTGATATATATATCTGTGTGTGTGTGTATGTGTGATATATATATCTGTGTGTGTGTGTATGTGTGTGATATATATATCTGTGTGTGTGTGTGTGTGTGTGTGTATGTGTGATATATATATCTGTGTGTGTGTGTGTGTGTGTATGTGTGATATATATCTGTGTGTGTGTGTGTGTGTGATATATATCTGTGTGTGTGTGTATGTGTGATATATATATCTGTGTGTGTGTGTATGTGTGTGTGTGTGTGTGTGTGATATATATCTGTGTGTGTGTGTATGTGTGATATATATATCTGTGTGTGTATGTGTGTGTGTGTGTATGTGTGTGATATATATCTGTGTGTGTGTGTGTGTGTATGTGTGTGATATATATCTGTGTGTGTGTGTGTGTGTGTGTGTGTGTGTGATATATATCTGTGTGTGTGTGTGTGTGTGTGTGTATGTGTGTGATATATATGTGTGTGTGTGTGTGTGTGTGTGTGTGTGTGTGTGTGATATATATCTGTGTGTGTGTATGTGTGTGATATATATCTGTGTGTGTGTGTATGTGTGTGATATATATCTGTGTGTGTGTGTGTGTGTGTGTGTGTATGTGTGTGTGTGTGTGTGTGTGTGTGTGTATGTGTGTGATATATATCTGTGTGTGTGTGTATGTGTGTGATATATATCTGTGTGTGTGTGTGTGTGTGTGTGTGTGTATGTGTGTGTGTGTGTGTGTGTGTGTGTGTATGTGTATGTGTGTGATATATATCTGTGTGTGTGTGTATGTGTGTGATATATATCTGTGTGTGTGTGCCCCCAAAAGTACGTCACCATCCTCTACCTGCTCCACGACGACATGCAGGCCGTGATCCTTACCCACGGTTCCATTACAGACCCAATTCACGGCTGGATTGGGGTCAAGCAGGGCTGCATCATCGCTCCAACCCTCTTCTCAATCTTTCTTGCCGCCATGGTCCACCTCACAGTCAACAAGCTCCCCGCTGGAGTGGAACTAAACTACGGAACCAGTGGGAACCTGTTCAACCTTCGCCGTCTCCAGGCCAGGTCCACCCCAACCTCTGCCGTCGAGCTACAGTACGCGGACGACGCCTGCATCTGCGCACACACAGAGGCTGAGTTCCAGGACATAGTCGACGTATTTACCGAGGCGTGTGAAAGCATTAGTAAGACAAAAGGTCCTCCACCAGCCTGTCCTCGCCACACAGCACTGCCTCGCAGACATCAAGATCCACAGTGTGATCCTGGACAATGTGGACCACTTTCCCTGCTCCGGGATCCTCCTATCATCAAGAGCAGGCATTGATGATGAGATCCAACACAGCCTCCAGTGCGCCAGTGCAGCCTTCGGCCGTCTGAGGAAAAGAGTGTTTCAAGATGAGGCCCTCAAAACTGTCACCAAGCTCATGGTCTATAGGGCTGTAGTAATTCCCGCCCTGCTGTACGGCTCAGAGACATGGACCATGTACAGTAGACACCTCAAGTTGCTAGAGAAATACCACCAACGATGTCTCCCCAAGATCCTACAAATCCCCTGGGAGGACAGACGCACCAACGTCAGCATCCTCGACCAGGCCAACATCCCCAGCATCGAAGCACTGACCACACTTGATCAGCTCCGCTGGGCAGGCCGCATTGTTCACATGCCCGACAGGAGACTCCCAAAGCAAGCGCTCTACTCAGAACTCGTCCACGGCAAACAAACCAAAGGTGGGCAGAGGAAACGTTACAAGGACACCCTCAAAGCCTCCCTGATAAAGTACAACATCCCCATTGACACCTGGGAGTCCCTGGCCCAAGACCGCCCTAAGTGGAGGAACTGCATCCGGGAGGGCGCTGAGCACCTCGAGTTCGTCGCCGAGAGCATGCAGAAACCAAGCGCAAGCAGCGGAAGGAGCGTGCGGCAAACCAGTCCCACCCACCCCTTCCCTCAACCACTGTCTGTCCCACCTGTGACAGGGACTGTGGTTCTCGTATTGGACTGTTCAGCCACCTAAGAACTCATGCTAAGAGTGGAAGCAAGTATTCCTCGATTCCGAGGGACTGCCTATGATCTGTGTATGTATGTGTATATATATCTATGTGTGTGTGTGTATATGTATATATATATATGTGTGTGTATGTGTGTGTGTGTGTGTGTATCTGTATGTGTGTGTATATATCTATGTGTGTATGTGTATATCTGTGTCAGTATATCTGTGTGTGTGTATGTATCTGTGTGCGTGTATATCTATGCGTGTGTGTGTGTCTCTGTATATCTGTGTGTGTGTCTCTTATATCTATGTGTGTGTTTGTATATATATATAATGTGTGTGTATATAGGTATATGTATGTGTGTGTATATATGTGTATGTATGTGTATGTATATGTGTATATGTCCGCGTTGCGGAGTTGGAGCTGAGGGTGGATTCACTCTGGAGCATCCACGATGCTGAGAATGACGTGAGTATCACGTGTAGCGAGTTGGTCGTACCGCAGGGAAAGGGTCCACAGCCAGACAGGGAATGGAAGACCAACAGGAAGAGCAGTGCAAGGAAGGTAGTGCAGGAATCCCATGTGGTCATCCCCCTGCAAAACAGATACACTGCTTTGGATACTGTGGAGGGGGATGACTCATCAGGAGAGGGCAGCAGCAGCCAAGTTCATGGCACCGTGGCTGGCTCTGCTGCACAGGAGGGCAGGAAAAAGAGTGGGAGAGCGATAGTGACAGGGGATTCAATGGTGAGGGGAATAGATAGGCGTTTCTGCGGCCGCTAACAGAGACTCCAGGATGATATGTTGCCTCCCTGGTGCAAGGGTCAAGGATGTCTCGGAGCGGGTGCAGGACATTCTAAAAAGGGAGGGAGAACAGCCAGTTGTCGTGGTGCACATTGGTACCAACGACATAGGTAAAAAAAGGGATGAGGTCCTATGAAACGAATTTAAGGAGCTAGGAGCTAAATTAAAAAGTAGGACCTCAAAAGTAGTAATCTCGGGATTGCTACCAGTGCCACGTGCTAGTCAGAGTAGGAATCGCAGGATAGCGCAGATGAATACGTGGCTTGAGCAGTGGTGCAGCAGGGAGGGATTCAAATTCCTGGGGCATTGGAACCGGTTCTGGGGGAGGTGGGACCAGTACAAACCTGACGGTCTGCACCTGGGCAGGACCGGAACCAATGTCCGAGGGGGAGTGTTTGCTAGTGCTGTTGGGGAGGAGTTAATATGGCAGGGGGATGGGAACCAATGCAGGGAGACAGAGGGAAACAAAAAGGAGGCAAAAACAAAAGACAGAAAGGAGATGAGGAAAAGTGGAGGGCAGAGAAACCCAAGGCAAAGAACAAAAAGGGCCACTGTACAGCAAAATTCTAAAAGGACAAAGGGTGTTAAAAAAACAAGCCTGAAGGCTTTGTGTCTTAATGCAAGGAGTATCCGCAATAAGGTGGATGAATTAACTGTGCAAATAGATGTTAACAAATATGATGTGATTGGAATTATGGAGACGTGGCTCCAGGATGATCAGGGCTGGGAACTCAACATTCAGGGATATTCAACATTCAGGAAAGATAGAATAAAAGGAAAAGGAGGTGGGGTAGCATTGCTGGTTAAGGAGCAAATTAAGGCAATAGTTCGGAAGGACATTAGCTTGGATGATGTGGAATCTTTCTGGGTAGAGCTGCAGAATACCAAAGGGCAAAAAACATTAGTGGGAGTTGTGTACAGACCTCCAAACAGTAGTAGTGATGTTGGGGAGGGCATCAAACATGAAATTAGGAGTGCATGCAATAAAGGTGTAGCAGTTATAATGGGTGACTTTAATATGCACATAGATTGGGTTAGCCAAACTGGAAGCAATACGGTGGAGGAGGATTTCCTGGAGTGCATAAGGGATGGTTTTTTAGACCAATATGTCGAGGAACCAACTAGGGGGGAGGCCATCTTAGACTGGGTGTTGTGTAATGAGAGAGGATTAATTAGCAATCTCGTTGTGCGAGGCCCCTTGGGGAAGAGTGACCATAATATGGTGGAATTCTGCATTAGGATGGAGAATGAAACAGTTAATTCAGAGACCATGGTCCAGAACTTAAAGAAGGGTAACTTTGAAGGTATGAGGCGTGAATTGGCTAGGATAGATTGGAGAATGATACTGAAGGGGTTGACTGTGGATGGGCAATGGCAGACATTTAGAGACCGCATGGATGAACTACAACAATTGTACATTCCTGTCTGTCGTAAAAATAAAAAAGGGAAGGTGGCTCAACCGTGGCTATCAAGGGAAATCAGGGATAGCATTAAAGCCAAGGAAGTGGCATACAAATTGGCCAGAAATAGCAGCGAACCCGGGGACTGGGAGAAATTTAGAACTCAGCAGAGGAGGACAAAGGGTTTGATTAGGGCAGGGAAAATGGAGTACGAGAAGAAGCTTGCAGGGAACATTAAGACGGATTGCAAAAGTTTCTATAGATATGTAAAGAGAAAAAGGTTAGTAAAGACAAACGTAGGTCCCCTGCAGTCAGAATCAGGGGAAATCATAACGGGGAACAAAGAAATGGCAGACCAATTGAACAAGTACTTTGGTTCGGTATTCACTGAGGAGGACACAAACAACCTTCCGGATATAAAAGGGGTCGGAGGGTCTAGTAAGGAGGAGGAACTGAGGGAAATCCTTATTAGTCGGGAAATTGTGTTGGGGAAATTGATGGGATTGAAGGCCGATAAATCCCCAGGGCCTGATGGTCTGCATCCCAGAGTACTTAAGGAGGTGGCCTTGGAAATAGCGGATGCATTGACAGTCATTTTCCAACATTCCATTGACTCTGGATCAGTTCCTATGGAGTGGAGGGTAGCCAATGTAACTTTTTAAAAAAGGAGGGAGAGAGAAAACAGGGAATTATAGACCGGTCAGCCTGACATCGGTAGTGGGTAAAATGATGGAATCAATTATTAAGGATGTCATAGCAGTGCATTTGGAAAGAGGTGACATGATAGGTCCAAGTCAGCATGGATTTGTGAAAGGGAAATCATGCTTGACAAATCTTCTGGAATTTTTTGAGGATGTTTCCAGTAGAGTGGACAAGGGAGAACCAGTTGATGTGGTATATTTGGACTTTCAGAAGGCTTTCGACAAGGTCCCACACAAGAGATTAATGT
>NC_091978.1:3560745-3563245 GCF_044704955.1 Pristiophorus japonicus
CTCGATCTTCCTCGCTGCAATGCTGCACCTCACACTCAGCAAGAGTGGAACTAAACTATAGAATCAGTGGGAACCTGTTCAACCTTCGTCGCCTCCAGCCCAGATACAAGACCGTCCCATCCTCTGTCATCGAACTACAGTACGCGGACAACGTCTGCGCGCATTCAGAGGCTGAACTCCAAGCCATCGTCGACATCTTCACCGAGGCATACGAAAGCATGGTCCTTACACTAAACATCCGTAAGACAAAGGTCCTCCACCAACCTGCCCCTGCCACACAGCACTGCCCCCCACCCCACCCCCCGATTATCAAGATCCACGAGGAGGCCTTGGACAACGTGGAACATTTTCCATACCTCGGGAGCCGACTGTCAACAGGAGCAGAAATCGATGACGAGGTCCAACAACGCCTCCAGTGCGCCAGTGCAGCCTTCGGTCGGCTGAGGAAAAGAATGTTCGAAGACCGGGATCTCAAACCCGGCACCAAGCTCATGGTCTACAGAGCAGTAGTGATACCCGCCCTCCTATATGGCTCAGAGACATGGACTGTGTACAGCAGGCACCTCAAAGCACTGGAGAAGTAACACCAGCGTTGCCTCTGCAAGTTCCTGCAAATCCATTGGCAGGATAGACGCACCAACGTCAGTGTTTTCACTCAGGCCAACATCCCCAGCATCGAAGCACTGACCACACTCAATCAGCTCCGATAGACGGCCACATGCCTGACACAAGGCTCCCAAGACAAACGCTCTACTCCGAGCTCCGACACCGCAAGCGAGCCCCAGGTGAGCAGAGGAATCGTTACAAGGACACCCTCAAAGCCTCCCTGATAAAGTGCAACATCCCCACCAACACCTGGGGGTCCCTGGCCAAAGACCGCCCTAAGTGGAGGAAGTGCATCCGGGGAGGGCGCTGAGCACCTCGAGTCTCATCGCCGAGAGCAAGTGGAAGCCAAGCGCAGGCAGCGGAAGGAGCGTGCGGCAAACCAGGCTCCCCACCCACCCCTTCCCTCCAACTACCACCTGCCCCACCTGTGACAGAGACTCTCGGCCTCGCATTGGTCTCATCAGTCACCTGAGAACTCAGTGTGGAAGCAAGTTATCCTCGACTCCGAGGGACTACCGAAGAAGAAGATGTGTGTGTATATCTATATTCTTCGTCTTCACAATGACTGTGCGCTGGTCACTGCTACCAATACTGTCATGGACAGATGCATCTGCGACAGGTAGATTGGTGAGGATGAGGTCAGGTAGGTTTTTCCCTTGTGTTGGTTCTCTCACCACCTGCTGCAGGCCCAGTCTGGCAGCTATGTCCTTCAGGACTCGGTCAGTAGTGGTGCTACCGAGCCACTCTTGGTGATGGACATTGAAGTCCCCCCACCCAGAGTACATTCTGTGCCCTTGCTACCCTCAGTGCTTCTTCCAAGTGGTGGTCAACATGGAGGATACTGATTCCTCAGCTGAGGGAGGGCGATAGGTGGTGATCAGCAGGAGGTTTGCTTGTCCATGTTTGACCTAAACCCATGAGACTTCATGGGGTCCGGAGCCAATGTTGAGGATTCCCAGGCCCACTCCTCCTGACTGTACACCACTGTGCTGTCAGCCCTGGTGGGTCTGTCCTGTCAGTGGGTCAGGACGTACCCAGGGATGGTGATGGAGGAGTCTGGGACATTGGCTGAAAGGTATGATTCTCTGAGTATGGCTATGTCAGGCTGTTGCTTGTTGCTGGAAAGTGGGATTAGGCTGGATAGCTCTTGGTCGGCCGGCATGGACACGATGGGCCGAAATGGCCTCCTTAAGTGCTTTAAATTTCTATGATGCTCTACCTGGCCTGCTACCTTCAGGGATCTGTGGACCTGCACTCCCAGGTCCCTTTGTTCCTCTACACTTCTCAGTGTCCTACCATTTAATGTGTATTCCCTTTCCTTATTAGCCCTCCCCAAATGCATTACCTCACACTTATCCGATTGAACTCCATTTGCCACTATTCTGAGCAGTACATCGATATCTTCCTGCAGTCCACAGCTTTCTTCTTCATTATCAACCACACGGCCAATGTTTGTATCATCTGCAAACTTCTTAATCATACCCCCTACATTCCAGTCTAAATTATTGATATATACCACAAAAAGCAAGGGACCCAGTACTGAGCCCTGTGGCACCCCACTGGATACAGCCTTCCAGTCACAAAAACACCCATCAACCATTACCCTTTGCATCCTGCCTCTGAGCCAATTTTGGATCCAACTTGTCACTTTGCCCTGGATCCCATGGGCTTTTACTTTCGTGACCAGTCTGCCATGTGGGACCTTATCAAAAGCTTTGCTAAAATCCATATACACTACATCATACGCACTGCCCTCATCGACCCTCCTGGTTACCTCCTCGAAAAATTCAATCAAATTAGTCAGACATGACCTTCCCTGAACAAATCCATGCTGACTGTCCCTGATTAATCCGTGTCTTTCTAAATTAAGATTTACCCTGTCCCTCAGGAATTT